>NC_058414.1:77545721-77614353 GCF_002201575.2 Neomonachus schauinslandi | reverse complement strand
ATCCATTCTGTCATTCACTGTAAGTATTTGAATGAGTTCTCTTCTGCTGTCTTTTGGCTGTTGTCATAGTACTTATCCAACAGTTAAGAAAATAATTCTCATAATTATCTCTTTTCCACTTAAGGTGAAAGCAGCTGCAAAATATGTCGATGTTCCAGTAAGTATTTTTTATTTGCTTTTAAAAACTCTGTGTGTGTCTGTATGTGTGTGTATAATTCTTTTTAAAATAATTATGGTTTTATTTCAAATCTTTAAAGCACTGAGTGTCATTCCCTCAGGGAGCAGTTTATTTTCCTTAAGCAAGTGCTAACCTTCATAAGAAGGCTTGACGTGTGATTATTTCAGTGTACTTTTTCCATTTTAACTTGGGAACTTTTATGGAGTTCAGGTCATTACGAGAACATGTCAGCTCAGTTGCAGAGAGTCGTTCTAATACTCTAGGATCGTGTAGTGAATGCCTCATACTATTTATAGAAAAATGCTCACTCTCTCTTCCCTTTGTATGGAAGCTGTAACAGGTTTCTTATAGGAGTTAAAGTGACAATAAAGATAAACCAGTTAAAGAACTAGTTTTCTAAATACAAAAGTGTTATAAATCAATATTCACCTATTTTAGCATTTGGTGTTTTGCACAATGCTTGGGAAATAATTCGTAACCTGTAAATCTGTTCAAAGATTAAGATACCATGAGCTACAATTATAGAAAATTCACATGATAAATATAATCAACAAGTTAGTGCAGCATTTTTAAATTGATAATCCTAACAAATTACTTTTTCCTTCATCCTATTATCACATAAGTGATGAAGGCCTAATATGTTCTGTTTAATCATATATCTTGGCATGTGTATCACTTTTCAAAGAATTTGAGCACAATGAAAATAAAACTTACAAATTAAAACTATAACGTAAGTCATCTCATCTTTGCTTAAGATGGTGCTTGGCTAGCATCCCATCTAGATTGTCATCATGAATGTCGGTGGTTTAAGGACTGGCAAACTGTGTAGCAGTTGTAGATAGCTCTTACTTTTAAAATGCAGAACCAAATTTTATACTATGGACTAAATAGTCCCCAGATTTATTGCTTCCATAATTATTATAAATTGATAATTTTTCCTTTTTCATCATGATAAATGTACTCTTTAATCTGCATCCCCTACTTCTCCCATCCCCCCACCCACCTCCCCTCTGGTAACCATCTGTTTGTTCCCTGTAGTTAAGAGTATAAATGGATATTTTAAGTGACAAGGCCATGGACTTTCCTGCCTTTGCATAAGGTCTTTGGAACAAGGCTTTTTTATTTCACAAATGATTCCCAAAGAATTTTTTGTATACTCCTTGTCTTGTGCCTCGAATCAGAAAATCAGCACTGGGCAATAAGCAGAAATAAACACAGGTGTAGGGTCTTGCAAAATGACAGCACAAAAGAGAGAAAGGGAAAATTAAGGAGAGTTTATATTTCCTATCTTAAAAAGAAAGAGACAAATCATCATAGGAACACATGAAATTCATTGGAATTCCTAACAAATTTTATAATACAGCTTTGTTTTTATTTTGAAATACAAGTGGAATGGGACACCATAAATATTTCTGTTCTTAGGGCTTTTGAAGTTTTGTTTTTTATTTTAAGATTTTTTTTAATCTATTTTTTTTAGAGCGAGCACGAGTGGGAAGGGCAGAGGGAGAGGGGGAGAATCTCAAGCAGACTCCACACTGAGTGGAGAAGCCCAACTCGGGGCTCAATCTCCTGACCCCTGAGATTAAGATTAAGAGTTGGATGTTTAACCAACTGCACCACCCAGGCGCCCCAGGGATTTTGAAGTTCTTAATTTGACCATGTACTAGATCTGTTAGGCCTTATTATGGAGCTTCAGAGTTGATAGATGCAGAAGGTAGTTCATTCATTCTCCTTCTCAATGCAGAAACTGCCTCTTCTGATATCCCTCACAAAGATTCATTCAGGCTCTTTTAATTTTCTCAGTGATTGCAGGCTTACCATGAGGCAGCCTCCTCTTATGTGTAATGAGTTGAAATTCTGTACCTCTGTGAATTCTACCTTGGTTCTAATCCCTCTTCTGCATGATAGCCCTTCAAATATTTGATAATAATTAATCATGCCTCCTCTTCCCAAAGGATGTGGTGGCTATCCAAAGGGATATATTGTCTGAGGAATTCTTATTTTCTATATGAGACATCTTTAATTTCTTCACTGAACTCACTAATTAAATATTTATTTAAACACTAAGTGCTGGGTCCCGGGCTTAACATGATGAAACTATACATTGACTGCCCACAAGCCATTCAGTGTCTAGGATGAAAGAGTCAGAGAAATAGACATACATTAAAACTGCTATAGCAACTGTACCCAAGCTCTTTATCATGCCAGTCACTCTTCACTCTCCAGATGGGTTCAGCTTACCAGTGTCATTATTAAATCACGTAGCCCCACTGCCCCAGCAGAGTACACTAAACCATAGACATGGTCTGGTCATGGCAGATTACTAAAGGAGGAGTTTCTCCCTCAGATCTGGACATTATGCCTCTATTACTGATGCCTGTGAATATTAACTTCAACAGCCAGAAGTTGCTGTTGACTGTTAACTGGTTTTTATGCTAAAACCCCAGCAATATGCCTCTCTAAAGCAGTCTTTTAAGGAGAACCTCATGAAGAAAAAGAACACTGGTTTGTCTTTCACAAAAACTAACTCAAAACTGATCAAAAACCTACCAGTAAAATGCAGACGATAAAACTTCTAGAAGAAAACATAGGAGGAAATATATGTGGTCTGGGGTTTGGGGATGAGGTTTTAGGTACAACACCAAAAACATCCATGAAAAACTATGTAAATTGGACTTAATAATTAACTACTTCTGCACTGTTAAGAGAATGAAAAGAGAAGCCAGAGACATATTTGGTAAAAAACTTGTATCTAACAAATACAGTGGCCTGAAGGGGCACATGTACCCCGATGTTTACAGCAGCAATGTCCACAACAGCCAAACTATGGAAAAACCCCAGATGTTCATCAACAGATGATGAATGGATAAAGAAGATGTGGTATATATATATATATATATATATATATATATATATATATATATATATATATATATAATGGAATATTATGCAGCCATCAAAAAATGAAATCTTGCCATTTGCAACAACGTGGATGGAACTAGAGGGTATTATGCTAAGTGAAATAAGTCAATCAGAGAAAGACAAGTATCATATGATCTCACTGATATGAGGAATTTGAGAAACAAAACAGGATCATAGGGGAAGGGAAGGAAAAATGAAACAAGACGAAACCAGAGAGGGAGACAAACCATAGGAGACTCTTAATCTCAGGAAACAAACTGAGGGTTGCTGGAGTGGAGGGGGGTGGGAGGGATGGGGTGGTTGGGTGATGGACACTGGGGAGGGTATGTGCTATGGTGAGCGCTGTGAATTGTGTAAGACTGATGAATCACAGACCTGTACCCCTGAAACAAATAATACATTATGTGTTAATAAAAAAAAGAACTTGTATCTAAAATGAACAGAGAACTCTTAATACTCAACAGTAAAAAAAAAAACCAATTTGAAAAATGGCAAATAATCAGAATAGACACTATAACAAAGACATACAGCTATCAAATAAACATATGAAAAGATGCTAATGTCATTTATTGTTAGGGAAATACAAGTTAAAACAATGAGGTACCCCTACATACCGATTAGTGTGGCTAAAATTTAAATTTAAAAAAATTGACAATAGCAAGATGTCGACAAGGGACTCTCATCATTGCTCGTGCAAATGTATTATGGTACAGCCACTTTGGAAGACTGGCAGTTTGTTACAAAGCTAGACAGTCTTACCATGCAACCCACCAATTGCACTTCTAGGTATTTATCCAACTGATTTGAAAATGTACATCCACATCAAAACCTGCACACAAATATTCCTACCAAACTTATTCATAATCGCCAAAAATTGGAAGCAACCAAAATATCCTTCAATAGATGAATGAGACAATTGGAATAGTATCCAGGAAAAAAAAAAAAAGGAAAGAAAAAAGAAAAAGAAATTAGCTAACAGGCCACACAAAGATATAGATGAATCTTAAAGGCCTATTGCCAAGTGAAGGAAGCCGGTCTGAGAAGGCTACATACTATATTGATTCCATTTAAGTCACCTTCTAGTACAGGCAGACCTATAAAGATTATAAAACAGATTAGCGGTTGCCATTAGTTCAAGGTCAGTGAAGCAACTAGGTGAAGCCCAGGAAACTTTTAGGAGCAGTGAAGCTATTCTGTGTGACACTGTAATGGTTACATGATATTATGTATTTGTACCTAACTTTACTGGGGTGCCTGGGTGGCTCAGTCGTTAAGCATCTGCCTTCAGCTTAGGTCATGATCCCGGGGTCCTGGGATCGAGTCCCGCGTCAGGCTCCCTGCACAGGGTGAAGCCTGCTTCTCCCTCTCCCACTCCCCCTGCTAGTGTTCCCTCTCTCACTGTGTCTCTCTCTGTCAAATAAATAAAATCTTAAAAAAAAAAAATCTTACAGCAAAGATTGAACCTGAACATGGGCAAATGTTTAAAAGATCAATTAGGATATCATGGAATCCCATGACGGAAAAGAGATTGTGATTTTTTAAAAATCTGATTCTATTGCAAATATGTGGAATAACCTCACTGAAAAAGATGGAGGAAAAAGTGCTGATTTGAGTGACTTTGGAAATCACTGGAGTCTGTAATAATAAAGGAGAAAGGAATTGTACATAAGCATGGTGGTCTAGTTGATAAAGTGTTTCCCCACAGGCTAACAAGTCAGAAACCACTGTGCCTATCCACTGGAAGTGAACGATTAAGTACAGGGACAGTGTTTGGTGAAAGCCAAGTTTCTCACTGTTGGAATAAGAGGTTGGAGACAAGGAGGAGGCTGGAATGGTCTTTGTGGTAATTGATTAGAGTTGGAGACATTAGTGTGAACTTGTCTTGAGCTTAACATAGAGCCGGTTACATGTAGAAATATTTATATATGCATATATTTCCTTGGCATGTTAACTGAAAGAACCCAGAAGCAACAATACCCCAGTAGCAACCACCACACCTAGTGCCCAGCCCTTAGTATCTGATCTCACGTAAAGTGAACCAGGACTCTTTGGAGAAATGGCAGATACTAGGTCTGGGGCAGCAAATATATAAGATGAGCTTGGAGCATCTTATAGTGACAGAAAGTAAGGAAGTGTTTAAAAAAAAAAACCCACAATGATAGGGGATATGTTAAAGAGACACACGATGCATCTAAAAGAGCTCCCAATGGCCTGAGCTAGGATCATTTGAGCAAGTAAGTAAGTTAGGTAGTATTAGATTATAATCCAAAGTATAAAATAAACATCCATTAGTCCACACTCATACAAGAAAATGTTTGAGCAAACAAATGGCGACAAAGATAAATCTCCCTTACAGAAGACTTCCCAATAATTAGTGTAGATATTTTAGTCACAAGGGGACAGCTTAACTCCCCACAACTTAAGGTTGCATAGTGACTTCCTATGAGAAGTATAGTATGAGAAGGAGGGAGAGATGGGGGTGGGGGGTGTGATAGATTTATTATGGAAACACCTGACAAATACTACCTCAGCCAATTGATTGAGGTCAACAGCAAGAATGATAAATTATGTTGATAGTATTTCCTCTTAATACTCTGTGGTCTTCCTCCAAAAAACCTGTAACTCCAGTGTAATCATGATAGGTATTGCTCCTTTGTCTACAGTATTTTTTTCTAGTTCTTCATCTTCTCATCATCTTGTAGCTGACATTTTTGGACTCTGCTGTCTCTTGCATGGAACAGGACAGACATTAAGAATTTACAGAATGGGGGCACCTGGCTGTCTCAGTCATTAAGCGTCTGCCTTCGGCTCAGGTCACGATCCCAGGGTCCTGGGATCGAGCCCCGCATCGGGCTCCCTGCTCGGCGGGAAGCCTGCTTCTCCCTCTCCCACTCCCCCTCTTGTGTTCCCTCTCTCGCTGTGTCTCTGTCAAATAAATAAAAATAAAATCTTTAAAAAAAAAAAAAAGAATTTACAGAATGATAAAATGTCACAGCAGGACTCCTGCAGTTTCTGTAACATACCCATTTTATAGATGACTAAATTATAGGTCGAGTTAGTTATGGGGCATGTTGGGGGGGTGGGGAGTGTGTGTACAATGCCTATTGAAAATTGTCTTAACATTAGCACACACACTGCATATGACCTCTGTGCTAGACAGTGAGGTGACACAGCTAAAGAGACCTGGAGGACATGATAAGGATGACTGTGACCGAGAACAAGGAGGAAGCAAAGGAGAAACGCTCCATTGATTTGCTTCATAGTCCTGATGCCTGAGCCTGGTTGTCTGTCCTGAGAAATGGAGATTATTTTTCTCTTGTCTTCATTAATGATTCTATTTTTTTTTTTTTTTAGGATTTTATTTATTTGAGAGAGTGAGCAAGTGTGAGAGAGAGAGCACAAGCAGAGGGAGAGGGAGAAGCAGACTCCCTGCTGAGTAGAGAGCCCGATGTGGGGCTCGATCCCAGGACCCTGAGATCATGACCTGAGCTGAAGGCAGTCGTTTAACTGACTGAGCAACCCAGGCACCCCAATAATTCTTTCAAATGCTCTCCTTTTTGACACAGCCAAAGATGTCTAATCTCCCGACTCCCCAAAGTGTGGCTTAAATTCAGCTCTATACTGTACAGACTTTCTGTGGAGTCCAAGATTTAGTTCAAATCCCACCCTTTGCATCCTATTAGCTGTCTGACTCATGGGCTTCCATTTTCCCACCTGTGCACCGAGGAGAATGGATAATTCCTGTGCTGTCTCCCTCACTAGGTTCTCAGGAGCTTCAACAGGCATATTAATATAAAAGTTCGTGGTAATTATTTCTATTGAAATAAATGGGATTGTTACTGCTTCTACATGGAATGATGCTTGCTGTTCTCATATGTTCTGCATTACCCATTCCTTGCTTCAGAACATGACTGTTTTCCAAAAGAAAAATCATTTGCCTTCCACAGAGTAAAAAAAAATCAGATTGTTTTTCATTTATTTTTCAAATATTAAGCACCTTGCAATGGTGACTTTTATTTTTTTATTTTTTAAGATTTATTTCAGTGAGAAAGAGAGAGAATGTGGGGGGCGGAGGGGAGGATAAGGGATTGAGAAACCCAAGCAGATTCCACGCTTAGCGCACTCCACGTGGGGGCTAGATCTCACCCCAGAGATCAGAACCCAGCCAAAACCAAGAGTTGAAGATTTAACTAACTGCACCACCCAAGTGCCTCATATCAGTGGTGACTTTTCAAGGTATAGTCACAGGACATCTGGCTGGCTACGTCAGTAGACCATATGACTCTTGATCTTGGGGTCGTGAGCTTGAGCCTCACGTTGGATGTAGTCATTACTTTAAAAAAATGTTAGTGCCTATTGGTTATGGTTAACAGTTGAATAAAGATTTTTTTTAATTAAAAATAAAGGTATAGTCCAGTGACAATGGTATTTTCCCTCCTTTTCCTTTACTTCAGATATTGTTTATTTCTTAGATAAGACCACTTGAATACTCAGTGCTTTCCATGAGAATGAGAGCCAGGCAGAACCCAGAACCCAGAGAACGGAGCACCTGCCCACTGGGACGTATTCCCCTGGAGGGAGAGATGCACACCAGGACCAGATTAAAGTCTTGCCATTATAGGAGCAGAGGAGGTTGCCTATTGCCCTTCCTAGCTAAGCATTTTGCTTCTCTCATCTTTCTTCCTTTGTTTTTTGTTTCGTTTGTTTTGTTCTTTCTGGCTGGCTCTTCTCATATGAGGGAAATCCATGGACTGACTGCCTCCAGACTTTGACATTCGAACATCCTCAAGTCTCCCTAAGCCAGAATCTAAAATGTTCCAAATTGCGACTGAGTAAATCAATCCCAGTCGATCTAAATTTTAAAAGCTAAATGAAATAATACCTGCAGCATTTTAATTTCACGTCTTCAAGTCCTCAGTGTACTTTCTGTGGTTGACATCATAACCGTAGCCAGACTAGGGAAAGTTTAGTGAACATTGTTATAAACTCAGAGATTGAATACCTTCATCATCATTATAATCATTATTCATGAAAATAAGAGTATAAAGGAATTATGTGCTACACATATTAGCACTTTCCTTGCATGGTAGTCCTGTATCAGCACCTGTTCCTCCAAACTCTGAGATGTTAGTAATTCTTATTACAGATCAGAAATAGCAAAAGAAATACTAGAAGCTCATAGTGTCAAATGAGCAAGGCATAATAAGATTAAAATTGAGCCCATAAATCTCAGTTCCAAGTCAACCTGCCCCTTTGCCTTGAATATTTCAGGCTAGTGTTTTAAACTATTTTTCAGTATCCCTTTTAGTACTTAAAAGAACCTTCTCTTTGGGAGGATTTTTTTTCCCCCCCAGTACTACAACAAAGTGTTTGTACATACAAATGCTTAGATCTGTGAATAATAAAATACATCACCATGTAGAAGAAATAATGTGAAGCATCCCTGTGAATTTAAGAGTGAAAACAATATGACTACATAAGGTATAAGAGTATTAATTATAGCAGATTCTGATATGATATACTCTCATAGCATTATGGTAGGAACCTGCTTTTTACTAATTACACTCACAGGGGGCAGACAGAAGACCCTTATGCAGAGCAAGAACGCTGGAGTAATGGAACGCTCCCTTAGAAATGTGGGACCAAGGGGAACGTGCATACTTAAAACATATATTACATGTTCCATATCTAAAAGATGTTTTCAAACAGATGTGGGCGCCATTGTCCTTAATTCAGAATTTTCTGCTTTCCAATTTGGAGTCAAAATGTATAATAGTGTTAATGGAATTTTGAATACTGCTGAATTTAACAAAGAGAAAGGTGAGTCTGGCCACTTCACTGCTTGAAAAAATAGTTTGGAGGGTTGGATGGTTTGTTGGTTTGTTTCCTAAGAACAATGAAATTTTTTTCATTGTTCTTAAAAAAGTTAGATAAACTATTAGAAAATCTTGAAAACTTTATATCCTTGTGACGGTTTCATTGTTCGCATTTCTCTCCCTCCCCCCCCCAGCCGCTTTTATGAATTATTCCTCTTCCTGAGCTTCTGTAATATTTAAGATGGGATAAATCTAGTTTGAAGGCTTTAGTTCTATTTATTTCCTTTTGCTTTTCTATGTGAATACAATATAATTATTCTACTTTGTACAAAATTGGTAAAATACATATTTTTACAACCTAATCATCATAGGTATACTCAAACCTATTTTTTTAGGTTTTTGAGAATATATAATCTAACCTACTGCAAATGCTTTTGAAAAGCTTTAAGAATGTTTTCACTCAGATGGAAAACTGTAGAAATTGCTGCATGAATGCCAAAGTAATAAAGCATGTATTACACAGTGAAAGAAAGATATGTATTGTTGTTAAAAATATGTGGGATAAGTTCTGTGTTTGTAGAATTATGTCCTGCGTTCCCTGATGATCAATTACAGACTACTTCTGAATCTGCAATGCTGGAGCTGAGATAGAAATTGCTATTACAATTTCGAACTGAGGAGACCTGCAGTTGTTTTAAATCTCACAAGATTCATATGTGCAGCTTATCATAAACCAGAATAGCACAGTTCCACTCTTGATCGTTTCTTCAAGGCAAGCTTTTGTAGGTTATGAGAAGTGCACTTTCAAATTAAGTCAATTATGCTGCAGCTTCTAGTTCATCTTTGAGACTGGAATAGTATATTTAAAAAATTGTCTCCTTGTTAAATAGACACCATGACAGTGTTTGCATAGTGTATTGTTAACCTCCCGTGGAAGGTTAAGCGGCTTCTTCTGCATCTAAATCCGTTGCTGTGCAAACTGACTGCAGCATTGCACGCACCTACCCATGGATGGGGAGAGTGAAGACTTGCACCTGTGGGATTACGTGTAGCAGCAGGAAGTCAGAGCATTTGCAGCGTATAATTAACAAGGAATTTTTTTCTCTCAACAGCATTTTCATCTCACTAGGTTAACTAGTGATTAATGGCTGAAAAAAAATTGCTGGAGCCTGCACCCTTACCTAAACTTATTCACTCACTGATGTATTCTGTTACTTCGGCAGCCAGTGTCAGGGGCACTCACCTGACCGTACTTCACTTCCTTCCACATTTATTGATTTCTTGTTGCTCAGGGGGGAAATTTTTAGATGTTTGTGTCCTTTTACTATAACTTTGTTTGCCCAATTTTGTTTTTTTTTAAATCAAATTAGAATTTGAGAATTCCTATTTTGATTTAGAGATTACTATCCTAATAAACAAGTTGGAGGAGTTAGTGCATGGTGAACCAAGGATCTCAGAGCTTTAAATGGGGGAATGAAAAAAAACATTGACTCTAAGTGGCATTTAATCCATAGAGTGCTTGCTACGTGGTTTTTAATTGTTCTCTCCTATTCGTTAAGAAAATTATAATTACCAATACAGAAAAGATTTCTAAATATAGCTCTCTAGAACACAATATTCTTGATAAAACAAAACAAAACAAAACAAAACTCATCCAAATCGACAATTCCTGAAGCTTACCAGATGTCTGCTTCGCTAAGGCCAGTGGACACCCACCTGCACCAGCACATGTAGCAATTCGTTGTCTCTGCCAAGCAGTCACGTGCATCCCATTCATTGACACACCAAAAAAAAAAACAAGTGTTCAGTTTTTACTTTTTAGCAAAACCTCATTTCCTAATAAGAGACCATGTAATGTTGAAATTAAATGCATAACATGTAATAATGAAATTAGATGCAGTGACTTCCAAAGTATGTAAATTTTACTGCCATAAAACAGAGTCTTTGCACAAAGAAGCGCTGAACCAGTGATAATGTCTTCTATCCAAACACATTTGTACTGTAAGTAGAAACTGTTTAAAAGGAAAATTACATCTTTTTCAGCAATTTATCAGAGATAATTACCCTTCATACACTAAAAGAAGGATAAAGAACTATAATTCTAATTGGTAAATGTCACCAACTGTTGCAGTTATTCTTACTTGTGTATATTCTTTTAATGATTATAGTCTCATGCCACAGCTACATGAAAATATATTCACTAGGTGTGAAATTCCCATATGTCACAGTTTCAAGAATAGGTAAACAGCTCAAAGATAAAGAAATAATGCTAATGAGAAATACAAGAATTCAAGGTTTTGTTTTCCAGGCAAGTGGATCTTAATTTGCCAAAAGGGGAGAAAATATAATTTAAAAAAAAAAAAAAGCACTTAATTTTGTTGAAATAAACTTTTAAATGAGCTTGGCTTCACACCCTCAACCAGAGATTCTTACTTCCTTAGGAAGTGTAGACGGTCTCAACCTACAGATTTCAGTATCATATCCCTTGGGTCTGCCTAAGGGAACAGCATTTAATTTTCTTTTAGGCTTAAACTGTAAAGTGTTTGTTAGCTTTAGATGTTAGAAGATAAACTCTTCCCGGATGGGGTTTCATTATGTCTAATGTTATCTTGAAAGGGATCAAAGAAACAGGACAAAAGACCTTAGAATCTATGGCAAGTGTTTAAAGTCCCTATTCCCCAGTCCTCCCAGCTATAGCTTAGTTTCCAATCAGTCTGATGGGTCAAGTGATTGACTAGATTCAATTTGTAAGCCTACTCTTCTGTCGAAAGAAATAAAAATAAGGTTGGCAGGGGGGAAAATGGTAGAGAAGGCAAGCCTCTCCTTTGCATGTTCTTTAAGTCCCAGTTTAGCCAAGCTGTGCCCAACTGCCTTGATATTATGTATATCATAGTAGTTTGTTTCCAAGCAGCTGACTGAAGCTCAGATGCTGAGCTACCTTCCTGTACACTATCCATTATACATAGAAAAGTGTTCTCTTGTCATTTTCATTCCGTGGCAGTATGTTTTCTGAATGTTCTCATTTGTTGGTGTTTTGACAAAGTTTGAGAAGCATGGAGAGAAGTACTTATCTTATGGGTTAGCTGTCTTCAAGTATTAATAGTAGTAAATTTTGTGCAAATTACCCTGCACTGGAAAAACTGATCTATAACACCTCCCCTCTCCCCCCAAAAAAGAAGAAACAACCTAGGTTTCTCTCTTGGTTAGCCTTGTCATTTTATTTAAACTTTCAAACATTGCTTAAGAGAATTATGTAGAAAAATAGTGAAGGAATGAATTTGATAAGGTTTGAAACATACTCCCTACATTGTATATGGACGCTCTTCAAGGAAAGACCAGTGAAGACATTTAAGTAGTTGTTTCAAATTATAACTAATAACTAAGTTTGTTACACTGGGTCATGTTTGAAAGGATCCTTGAATTTATGTGGTATATATTTCCCTGTAGGCCAAAAATGAGAGCAGTAAGAGCTTCCTGTGATTCTCATTACCCAGAAATAACTTCATTACCAAAAAATCAAATCAGTTTTTATTAATGAGATATTCATTGCCTATACTGTGCACTACTGGAAAAGAGATGAGTAGTTTTGTCATTGTATATAAAATATACTTCCCCCACCAAAGAAAGCAGTAAGAACTTTTTGTCCTTCTTTTAAGGAGAAGCGCTACCACAACACTCAGAGGTATGCCTTGTTTTTCCTGCAGTGATAATAGTTAAATTCTCTTTCACCTCATTTCTTTGCAAGATTTACTTTAGCAAAATGAGTCTGTTGATGGAGGTTATAAGTACATTCTATGGATATGAAATGATACAAGACTGACTCATTTGGGCATCAGTTCTACCATTTTGTTATTATTAATGCCATATTCTAATCAAATGAATAACTCAGTACAGATTATGGGTCAAACCCAGTGTAGATCATTCAAATGAGTACTTTTATTAACTAGTCTAGCTATTTGAAACTCAAAAAAGAACTAAAGATAAGTCCAGAAGGAAACTCTTTAGAAGCCATTCAGGTTTTTGTCCCTTCCTGGTACTGCTTTTGTAGACTCGACCCTATCTGCTCTAACATTACAAGACACCAGATGTTGGATAACTTTGGAAAGTTATCTCATTCACGCTTTAGACTCCTCTTAGGAAATTGGTTCATCAATATTCTTATTGTATTTCTAAAATAAAATAGATCTTTGAAATAGTATTGATAAACAGGAATGAATAGAAGCAATGGATAATCCTCAAAATTTTGGTTTACATTTCAGTTTGTAATCAATTAAATTTTTTGCCCAATATCTTCCTAATATTTTACTCAAATTAATAAGAAAATTTAGCTTATATGCCTTGAGCACCTGGAGAAATTGAGGAAGGCAATCCAAGGAAAACTAACATTTTTGTTTTTAATATATATGGATAGCCAGCCAGAGATAGTGACAATAAATTATATTGGCAATTAGGAAATGATTATTTCAAGTGGGGACTTTTTTAAAAAATGCATTCATTTATACTTGGCATATTAACCTTTCAAGATAGCCCTTAAAGAAAAAAGATATCTAGGGGCACCTGGGTGGCTCAGTCGTTAAGCATCTGCCTTCAGCTCAGGTCATGATCCTGGGGTCCTGGGATCGAGCCCCGTGTCAGGCTCCCTGCTCCACGGGAAGCCTGCTTCTCCCTCTCCTGCTCCCCCTGCTTGTGTTCCCTCTCTCGCTGTCTCTCTCTCTGTCAAATAAATAAATAAAATCTTTAAAAAAAAGAAAAAAGATATCTAGTAGTTTACAACCACATGTCTCTACTCCTTTTAGTAATGATGAATAACTATGACCTCAAGTTACATACATCAATAATAAACTTTATTTTAATTACGGAATTTACTGAAGATGCTCATTGTCGATTTTGGTCTTGAGCATATTTTACTAATGTAACTTTTGAAATGATATAGTGACTTATTTTCTAAGGTTGTGATTAAATGGTGTTTTCACAATTGAGACCTGATATTTTATTCCCCATGCTTTAACCCCACAACAGAAACCAGGAATGGATCTGGCAGACACCTATATTATGTTTGTTCGGCAAAACCAGGATATTCTTCGAGAAAAGATCAATGAGGAAATGTATATAGAAAAGCTGTTTGATGTAAGTAACTGCCCTTGCAAGGCTTCCTGGCATCATAGAAATATGTGCAGGAAAAAATTGCATTTTGATGGTATGTTTGTAAAGCAAACTCCTTTTCTGATCCTTTTTCTTCTATGCCGCTAATATAGTTTATAATTTTATTTCTCTGACTGTTGACAGAAGCCTTAATTGGCTTCTTTTGTACATGAAAACTGTCAGTGTTAGAATGAGAGTCTCAAAAACCTTCTAAGGTTAATTTTAACAAGCAGGATGATAACCAGTTTATCATTGTGCACAGCATCATTTCACTCGCCTTTGCTGCATTCCATAAACAGAATCATGTTGTAATGGATTTGGCTCTTCCTATAAAAGTTTTTTGAGTCAATACAGTGCTCTTTAGTCAAACAAAGACCTAAGCTGCAGTAAAGGGCAAATACCTGCCACTCTACTGTTCTTGAGCATTTTTTTTATCTTGATTTACAGCACTGAAGCACGCTAACAATAGAACCCTGAAGTTTTATCAGGACAGAAGTCTTCATTTACCCATGGCAACTCCTAGCAATGGGGGATTGTGGTTTTAGAGAGGATGATCATTAAGTTTCATTTATCTGTAAAGGAAACTTCAGAGAGCAATCCATTTCAATCACAATGTTGTCACTCATTTGTAATTATTTAACAGTCAAGTCAAAGGAAATGGGACTTTGCTGGGATGTAACTTCACATAACTCAGCACAGTGCTGATTATGAAATGGAATATTTGCTTTGAACTGTATGTATTTATGTGCATCTCCCCTGCATTTTAGAAATGCTTTTCTGGCAGTTTCATTTAATTATGCAAGTGACTGCAAATGTTTTCATAACAGCAATTCACGGGCTTTGTGGTGACACTCAGCTGCGGCAGGTACAGAAGGTCTTGCTGCGTCATCCTCTCTGCCATGGTCTGTTGTGTCAGTGTTCACTGTTCGTCAGATTGGGTGGTCAAAATGAGTCTTCCCTTTCAGATTGTATGCTTCGGGCCTCTACCCAGGCTGTTTTACAATAAAAGTATCATCTGTTTTAATAAGCTAAGTGTTAATATGTGTGAAAAGAATGATTTCCTAAAAGCTTTGATGCCCTGCAGGGGTAGAAAAATTATCATCTATCCAGCTGGCTGTTTTACAAAATACTGAAACCATATTAGCAACTTCTGCTTCCATTTGGTATTGCTCTGAATTTACAAGCATATGTTTTACTTCCAGATCCTCTTTTACTTTTTTTTGCTTATGTGGTAATTTTCAGAAATGTTGAACAGAATAGGAAAATCGGATTGATGTTATTCCCTTATGTTTATTCTTGGTATAGCTGAAGCATGTATTCTATGATGAGAAAAGGTAGACTCATCTGGAAATAGGCCATTGTACATAGGAGAGAGAGAGAGAGAGAGTGTGTGTGTGTGTGTGTGTGTGTGCGTGCGTGCGTGTGTGTGTGTGTGTTAACATCTTCAGTTTTTCGTCTTGGTGACCTATTTACTACAAAGCTTGCCATCAGTTCATAACAGAGGTAGAATTTCTTTATCAAGATATTACCTACACTAACTCCCTCCCATTCACCAAACTTTTTTCAAAGACTTTTTGTGTGACCACTAACCAATGGAGCTAACTGAAGTGGATGCAAGGAGGCCAACATTAAAATTATGTCTAGTTTCGGGGAGCGCGGCTGGCTCAGTTGATAGAGCATGCAACTCTTGAACTCAGGGTTGTGAGTTCAATCCCCATGTTGGGTGTAGAGCTTACTTAAAAAAAAAAAAAAAACCACACACACATAAAATTGTGTCTAGTTTAATTGTCCTGGTTAGGTATACTTTTCTTTGATACCTAAGCGTCTGATGGCTAAGTTTGCTTTTGAAAGGAACGCCTGACAAGCAATTCTGTTTTGGTTGTGAAGGTTTTGTCATTTTGCATATCCCCAGTAGAACACTGGACTTATTATTTGTAAAATAGTAATAATGTCCTTAAACATTCTAATATTTTTAAATTGCACATTTTTATTACTGTAATTAAAAATAAAAAGTAGACCCTAGTTCTATTGATATGTCATCAAGAATAACATATATGAGGGGGTACTAAGAGCCCCTAATTAGCCAAGACTGAATTTGCCTCAATTATAGTTAGTAAATGAGAGGTTATCAAGTATGTGTTGAAAGGTAAAGCAGAATGTGTATCTTAAGCAACAGATCATTACTGAGAGACATTATATAATTATTGGAAATCCTCTTGGCTGGAGCTTAAAATAATATTGTTAGGTGTCAAGAAACAGTTGAAAATAATGACCCTATAAATACTGTTGGCAAGCTTAGTCTGTTACAGAAAAAAAAGATTGAAGAGAACGATTTTACTCAGGCATCATGACAAACTTTTGCTATTCCAATTAAAGTAAGAAGTAAAGAGAAGGAAAGGAAAGGAAGGAAGGAAACAGAGACTCCTAACTTCAGATGCAAAAGAAAATGTGCACACACATACGTGCCTATGCCCTACAGTGAATCAACACTTAGTGGTTTAACCAACCCAGATAAGGGTATAGGGGATCCAGTTTCTGTCATGCAGTATGAGAGCTTCACTCCTTAAGAAGAACAGCCTTTTAACCCAAATGAGATTCACTGAGTTTTTGAAATACCACAAATTGCAACAGTTTTATATCAAACAGTTATTCTGAAGTCACATATTCATCCTGCCTCCAGTAGCAACACTTTAACACTTGCGTGTTTTACTAAGTAATCTTTTTTTCTGCATGATGCTCCACTCATAGAAAAAAACTATTGAAAATTCTGGCAAACTTTCCCTGAGAGTAGCAATTAGTTCTGGTGTTTCTGACCTCAAAAACTTTTTGATCAATTAAGCATCTTAATTGTTCCTGATATTTATAGTGAAATACTTTAGAGTTCTATTTAAATAACTATACCAGTGACTAAGGCCAAATCATGACCATTACCCTAGATTTGTGTCCATTGTTTTGGGATGCACCTACAAAGGAGAATGGTACCTCCTACAGTCTTCCATATACAACCGAAAGCCATCACTCAGGTCCTGAGCAGCTCACTCAGCTATTATTATCGTTCTGGCCTCCATGAAAAGTATTTTTGCTCCTTATCTCCAAAGTCTTAAAGAGAGGGAGGATTAAAATTTGTATTATCTTCAAGGCCCTACATAGGATAATCTTAGGCTTCTACATTAAATCTTGAAATAGTAAAGCTAAACGTACCTTTGGAAGATCAAAAAAATTAATATCAGGACAAATAACCAAGACATTCTACTTCATTCCATAAGTGGTTAAACGTCTAAAACGTTTTTTGCATAACAGAAATAATTATTAAAAAGTCTAAATGATGGCGGATTCATGCTGTTCATAGAAGGAACTGAGTTTGTTTTAAGGTATATCGCTAATCTTCTCCAATTATCAAAATAGTAATCCCAGCCCCAGCTGTCACCACCACCATTCCCACGGCACCTCCGTGTACCAGGCAATGGGCTCGGTGCTTCACTCATATCATTTCTAACCTGCTGAGCCAGATGCCATCATCCCCATTTGTCCTTATTTTCAGGTTAAGGAATTTTCCACTCAGAGAAGATGAAGTGACTTGTTGAGTGTTGAATCAGACTTTGAAATTGTGTCTCTCCAATTTCAAAGTCTATGCTATCCCTACCATACTTTAGACTTATAAAATCCGGGCCAGAAATCCACAAACCTGAGTTCCATCCACAGTTCCACCATGGATTGTCAGAATGAGTTTCAAGAAGTTGTGTCACCTGCCCAGGACCCAGTAGAGTTAGTACATATAAACTGAAGAAATTGGTCTAGAATTCCAGACGGTTTTTGAAATATCTTCCAGATTTTAAACCAACTAAGTTAAATTCATTTTAATTTTAGCAGTGGTGACAAAAATTAGTGGGCGGTTGAATGCTTAGTCTTGCACGCCACAGTAGCAATTTCTAAGTTTTTTTGTCATGGCTGAGTGAAAGCAGGGTATCCCACCCATGAAGCAATAACAAGTGCAATAGATAAGGTAGAAAAGAGATTCTGTATTAAAAATAGCTGTGCCATATGACACTCTGTGTATCTACCACAAGGGCTCTGAACCCCAAATTTAGAAAATTAATTGGAACTCATCTACTCCGTATTCATGCAAAGTCTTTCTGAGTGACCAGAATATTTTAAACAGAGACCTTCTCTTCCTCTCAAATGGTCACTGTTACACATGCTATGTTTAAAATCTACATGTTAAATTTACATTTTCGGTTTAAAAAAATGTGTCTTCTCTGGATAAGAGAAATCTTAAGGAAGTTCTCCTGTAGTAAGATCATGGATTCACCCAAAGGTTTTTCTGTTTTGTATGCAATCTCTCTTACCCAGTGTGTTTTTTTCTTATATGTAAAACTTAGTTGTCAGCAACCTTTCATAGTTTTTATCAAATCAAAACTATCTACAACTCGTATGATCCCAATCCAGAAGTATGACAAAGATTTTCCAATTCTTAAATTCCATTTTTAATGTCTACTGTGATGTTTCTTCCTGCACACTCAGACCTCCAGACACACAGTGGCAGCCACTTGTGCCCATGTGTCAGGAGAGAGGCTGGGCAGTCCCTTCAGGGCTTTGCATCTCTGGGTTGGACCATGGTGATGTTTCCGAAGTCAAAACTGACATCTGCAGTAATTGCCCAAGAGCACCCTCTGTGGTCATTTCATAATGTCCAAGAATATCACAGCCTGGATGGAGGTAGTTAGGGGTTGACTGAAATATATCTTACTGTCCAGGATATACACTAAACCTACCTACTTCTCTAAACCTTTGTACATTTATTGGGCATTGCCCTTCTTGAGTCCCTTTGAAACAATTCCATTTCAGCTCTCATGTTGCTGAAGACACATCAGGGTGCAGTATTTAATTGGTAAATCATGCAGATTAAACATTCTCTCGTGTTATAAACTGATTAAATATTTAATTGTTGAAGAGTTTCATCTCAACTAGATTTTTTAAAAATATTGTTGTGATGTCTTGTAAAATTAAGAGTAATTCTTTAAATGATAGTTAATCAGTTATATTCATCTAAATAGTGTTTTATAAAGGATTAATTTCTCAGAACTTTCCTTGAAAAGAATTCTTTTCAGTAAAGAAACTCTAAATTAAACACTTTGAGTAAAAGTGACCTAAACTATCTAAATGCGTTCAGTACCCATTTTAAGATATGAATATGAATTTTAAGATATGATATGAATTTTAAGATATAAAAAACTGAACCTATTACAAGAGAATATGTTTCTCAAAATAAAACTCATTTTCCTTATCTGTGCTTTTGTCTCTGGACTCCCAAATGCTCAGAGTTTTTGAGTGTAGTGTTTCACATCAGTGACCAAACTTTGTGACTCAGCCTCAGTAAGATCAACACTACTCTTCTTAACTTATTTAAAGATTCAATTTATTATCATGTTGATTTCATGAGAGTAGTTGAAATCAACAGAGCATGGGTAAGAGTGGCTGCTAGATACAACTTTCCTTTCCTTTGGGTAAATTTCTTTGTGTGTGTAATCAGCCTCTTTATTGGGAATGCAGGCTGCAGCCCAATAAAACTGAACACTTCTTTGTCTTTCTGCATTTCTTATAATTCTAGGATATTATAGATACATTCTCTTATATGTGAATGTCGATTTAAAAATAGCAGTTTTCCTCTTTTGAATAATCATTGACTTTCAAATGACTAGGAAGTTGTTACATAAACTACATAAATTAGTGTAGATTCCCATTACAGAGGATTTTCTTTTTGGTGGTGTCTCTATATTAAAAGAATTCAAATGTCAGACATTAACTGTTGGACCATTATGCCCAACCATGATTTTCCTATCAACACTCAAAATTAAAGATTAATATCACTCTTGTGTCATAACCATTATTTTCCTTCTTCATCAATAGAAAGGGATGGATAATGTAAGTCCAGCGATGTACTAGAGGGTAGTTGAGATAATGTGTTTTCTAAACATGGTGATGTTATGTACCCTGGTACCTCACTGTGTACCAAAGGGAGATAAAAAGTTTGATCTCTGTGATCTGTGTTACCTTTAGCACTGTGTTATTTAGCTGCTGTGACACATTGTTTCCCTGGTGTTTTTAGTTTGTTTTGTTTTTTTTTTTTCATTGTCTGAATTTCTGGTTTGTCTTACCTACAGAATTTGGACTCACGTTGAAATCATTTGACCTCTTTTTAAGATAGTCATAGTCAAACTTGTTCCGTGGATTGCCTTGCCTGCCTCAGGAAATGCCGTACAGAGCTTGCTCCTTAACTATTTTTTTTTCCCCCTCAAAGTTTGTTTCTTTTTAAAACCTCTCCTCTCGAATTAAGCTGTCTGGTTCGTTTTTGTTAATAGTCCTTATTTTAATGTGAAGTTATTATTTGTAAGTATAAGAATTTATAAAAGGATCTACTTTTGATGTACTGTAGGTGCCAAAATAGCTTTGGCAAGTCCAGACGCAGCTTAGAGCAGCCAAAGGCCCTCATTTGAATCTAAGCTGTTGGTGAATTATAAAACCTGAGAAACTTGAGATACGCGTGCCTAATTGCCTAAAAGGAACTCAGCAAGAAAATGTAGTGTAGCGTGTTGATCTTATTTCTTTGATAATTCAAAAGAATCTTCAAGAAATATGTGGACTTCTTACTTATGTTCCTGAAATGTGATCATGAAACACAATTGTCATTTGGCCCATTCCCAGAAATACACATCTTTGCATGAGGCACCTGGACATATGTGGCAGGTCTGGGAGAATCAGCTAATTAACAACACAGGCTTAAACAGGCACCTCATCTGGCAGTGCAGTCAGTTGCCTGATGGTGCTCAGCAGGATCGGGGAGTGCTTTTTCTTTTTCTCTCCTAATGGTCTGCTGCCCACCTAATTTTGCCTTATTGTCAGTCACTACTTACCACAGCTTGGGGCCCTCCCAGGAGGCTAAATTATTATCAAAGGATTAGGGAGATGTAGCCTTGCAGCTCTGACATTTCTGATTACTTGTCTATGCCAGAACACTAATTAGCTGTGACTAATTAAGAAAAATGTCCCTGCCATAGAAAACCATTTAAAAGAACTGAGGAGTAGAAAAGCAATTCAAAAGCTGAGCAGTGCTCAGATTTGCCGATGCTCTTTAGATTTCCACCAGAGCCTTAACTCACCTTTAATTGTGCTCAGAATTAAAAAAAAAAAAAAAAGGAAAAAAAAAAAAAAAGGAAAAAAAAGAAAATCTCACATGTGAACTGATCTGAGGTTTTTACTTGAAGAGGAAAAAAAAAAAAATTGTTGTTGATCACCTAAACTCCCTTAGCAATGGTAAAATTGTCTTTGATGAATGCAAGATGACAAAACTTTCATTTTCATCGAGAAATTTTTCTAAACACCAAATGTGTAAATGTGCATTTGCATTCATTCACCCAAGCCAATAACAATGACTTAATAGTCATTGAAGGAAGTAGAATATTCTCTTGCCTGATTTTATAAAAGATAGTTAAGATGATGACAAGCAACACATTGGACATTTTCAAAGTTAGTATTGATTTCGCACTGCTTCCACATTGAAGATCGTCTGGAAGTAATGACTTCTCCACGCAGAGCCTGGTCTTTCCACAGTGACTTCGCATGCTTGCACTGCAACTGGCCACTAGTGACTTACTAATGAAAATACCTGGGCCTCCCTGGAGACCAGCATCTGGTCAGTTGAGCATTGCAAGGTTTTCCTAGAACCGGTAGCTACTACTCTCCTTCTCTTCAAACCTAACTTCATCAGCAGATGATCCATGGCCTAAGGCCATTTTCTGTGGTGGCTTTTTCAGGTCCTCCTCTGTCAGCCAGCCCATCTGCATGCCTTCCCTGCGTCCCTGTCTACGTTCACGGGTGGATGCGGCAGTAGCAGCCAGACTGTTGACTAAGTCCAACTGAAAAAAAAATCTGGGGGCACCTGGGTGGCTCAGTCATTAAGCGTCTGCCTTAGGATCGAGCCCCGCATCGGGCTCCCTGCTCCGCGGGAAGCCTGCTTCTCCCTCTCCCACTCCCCCTGCTTGTGTGCCCTCTGTCACTGTGTCTCTCTCTGTCAAAAAAAAAAATCTGTGTAAGGAAGTGGCTGTTGTGGTAAAACCATTGTTAGATGTGTTTATTGAATGCATTGAAAGGAAACTCTATAAAAGAACAATGTTCAAAGGTACTTATAAAGACCTGAAGAGAACCCTTAATTTCCCGGTGATGGCCAAGCCCTAGGTAAGAGACCATCTGAATTTTACTATGTTAATATGGGCAAAATATTTCATTTGAAATAAAGTTCCAACCCCATCTCACCTAAATTCTTCATGCTATTTTTTAAACCCATTTCCCCTTTTCCTCTTAGTGGAGAAAAAAACATAGCCAGCATCCTCTAGGGAATAATCCTTCCTATATATGAAGACTGTTATTAAGGCACTTGTCATACTGGTCTACTCCGGGATAAATAATCCCTATTTGTTTCACTTCCCTTCATAGGCCCCTTTCCTAGCCCTTTAATCATCTTTGTGGCTGTCCTTTGAAACTTCTCTAAGCATTCTCTGTCATGCTTAGGGTTTTGAGTCAAGAATGGGATGCAGTGTTTGAATGTGGCTGAACAAGATTCTTTCAAGCCATGTTCCTACTGTGCATTCTAATAAATTACATTCCCATACTTTTGCTCTACAGATCCTCATAAATGTGGTTACATATACTCCCCACATTTCTTTGTGTTGACTTTCCCCTCAGTTACTGCCCGAACTATATGCATATAATGTATATGTTTATTGATAGAGAATGTCCATTCAGTTGTTGTTTTAGATGCATAAGGAAACCTCCAATTCACCGTTCAATTACTATGTGTAAAGCATGGTGGAGAATACTGGCATAAAACGGTTTGGCATTGTTTTGTCCCACAGAGTTGGGTATCTCTGTCACGGTGACAGTGGATCCTAATTAAAATAGGAAATTGAAACTCCTCTTATTAATCAATTATTCATCCAACCAATACTTATTCCATAGAGGCCACACAGTGTGTGGCAACATTAAAGAAGATATACCCAGTCCCTGACTTAAGGGAGCTTACATTCTTAGGATCAAATGGGTCTATTGAAAAAGTGAATTTCTCATTAAAATGTTTCACATTTTCATCTGTTGAATAGATATTAACATATTTTCTTTCAAATGAACTAAACTAAACTAAAATTTAGAATTAAAATTTAATTCCCTTTCAAAAGAGATAATAGTGATCATGAAATTCACTTATTTACCTGTCTGTTTCAAGTGGAAGATTGGAAACTTGCCAAAAGTTAGGGCCAATGCAAGGTTTATACCTAGCTCCATGACTACCAGCGAAGGGCACACTCTTCCTCTCTACCCTTCATGGGTTCTTTGCTCAAAGCCAGGCTTATTTCAAGTCCCAGGAGAGTTCTCATGTTCCCTTAGACTGAAGTCAACAATGCCATAGCAGTGATATTTTTCTGCCTTAAAAAAAAAAAAATACCTCACAAAGCCAACAAGTATAGAAGTCACGCAAGACATGTTACTTGGTGGGAAAAATGCACAGGCAGCACTGCCAACCATACTCCAGATATGCCCACAGCCTTAGATAACCCCCAGGAATGGGGACCAGTACCCCTAAGCATATGCTGGAGAGGCAGCTCCCTGCTCACGTGACAGAGCTGAGCACATCAACATCTGAGTGCGTAGTATTATACTTGATGTGTAGGAGTATGTATGTGGACACTCATGTATGCCCCTAGACATGGGAGTACTATCTCCTTTATTTAATTCATCCCTTAAAATGAAATCAGACCGTCTCATTTAAAGTTCTGTTTGGTCCTATGTTCAATTTCTTTAGCCAAATGCAACTGTTTACCTTTTGGTGATTTCCACAACTTTCACATCTGTTCAGCTCTTTTTCTGTTACTGAAACATGTGAATCAAGTCAACAGCCTGGCTCTGATACTCTTCTACCCTCTCTCTTAAAAAACTGCACTGTCATTATTATACATGTAGTACTTTCTATCTCCAAATATTTAAAAGCATTCAGTCCTTCAGCAAATATGCAATGCATGCTCTGTGCCATTCTGCTGAGGCCTGGAGATAGCAATAAAAATAAGACCTGGTTGCTGCCTTGGGTTTACACACAGCCCACCCGTTGGGCAGCCATATAGCACATTATGCAATATTTTTATAGATGTCTGTACAGAGTTCGAGGAGCAGAAAATATGGGAGCATCTGATTCTGCCTAGTAAGAGATAGTATTGGCTTCCTAGCAGAAATAGTGGTTGAAATGAATCCCAAGGGTTGACATAGATCCAGCCAGGGAAACATACTTGGGGATAAAAGTCCAGGTGGAGGGACTGACGTTCCCAGAAATCCGAGATTTGGAGAAACCCAACATTCAGGAGAGCAGCAGTTCATTCAGCTCTCTGAGAATGGATCCTGTGGGAGTGGCCCATGAGTTGGAGACAGAATGGGAGCTAGTTAGTCCAGTCCTTACAGCACTCTCAAAAAGTAATTTGGGAATGATTGTTTTCCATTTTTGTAAGGAAACTGAAACAGAAAGACCTGCTAATCATTAATTCTCAGCCCTAGATTTTCTCTCACACTGTGCCATTCAATAGCCATTCCAAGGAGTCTGATTTATTTTTATTCAGATCCTACATATGAATTTAAATGCAATATTGACCAAAATTTTATACATAGTATTCAAAATGAGTCATTCAACCAGATGAAAAGGGCATTGTGCCCAAATGAACTATGCATTGGAGATGTGCCCCAAACTGGTATCTGCAGCAGTGTAACTGGATTGACTGCTGAGTTTGGCCAAACCAATGATTGTGATTAGTCATTTCAGTCAAAAAACTAGTCAAACCAACATGCATCCCATCATTTCTCATGAAGTAGGAGAGAGGGGAACAACTGATTATCTGAAATCGTCACTTACAATCTTTCTAACACCAGGAAAAGAGCCCCAGAATAAAATGACAGAGGCACTTACCTGCTTGGTAATCATGAATAATAAAGAACAGTATTGATTTGATTTGATTTTAAAGATTTATTTTTTTTGAGAGAGAGAGCGTGCGTGAGTGAGGGCAAGGAGGGGGAGGGGCAAAGGGGAGGGGGAGACACAGGGCTTGGGGCTCGATCCCAGGACCCTGAGATTATGACCTGAGCCGAAACCAAGAGTCAGGCACTCAACTGACAGAGCCACCCAGGCGCCCCTAGAACAGTGTTAACTTTAATGTCTTTGTGCGGTGGAGGAAAAGATAGGCTAGTTTAATAATAATATTTTCAGGACATTTTGGAATGAAGGGAATTTGGGATGAATGAAATAGTAGCAGAAAAGAGCTTGTACAACTCTCAATTTATGAAATTTATCTTGTTATATAACTTGTTCTATTTTGTAACTGAAGAGGATCTAATTCACCTAGAAATATCTTGGTATTTGTACATTTTTTGTCAGGTTTTTTTTTTTTTTTTTTTTTTAAGTAATCTCTACACCCAGCGTGGGGCTCAAACTCATGACACTGAGATCAAGAGTCAGATGTTCTACTGACTGAGCCAGCCAGGCACCCCTACATTTATTTAAAAGAGAAAATGTGGGAGCAGAAGTATTAACTTCAAGAACAGGAAAGTTTTTTCAGCATTCAACAAACGTAATAGGTGCCTACTATCCTACTATATGTCAATCCTCCCATGTTATTAGCACTTTCTACATTTTCTAAACAGACATCAAAGTGCTCATAAACTCTCCTTTGCAGACTTCCTGATAGAGGTAGAAAATGAAAACCACCCTGAGTATGAGGTTATTGAACATGGAAAAAGAAAGACATGAATCAAATACTCCTCTGTTCTATGTTTAAAAAAAAAAAAAAAAAAAAAAAGCTGTATATATAGATCTAGCCCCCTTATGAATGAACCAAGGATTTCTTTCCCACCTTGCATTGTTTTGTTACAGTGAGGGAGAGGGGGAACCCTTCCCAGTATTCCTAAGCATTAAAATGTATAGCACTTTGAAACATCTTAAGAATGGGGGACACCTAGCTGGCTGAGTAGGACGTGGGTCACTTGATCTTAGGCTCGTGAGTTTGAGCCCCACATTGGGCATAGAGACGACTTAAAAAAAAATCTTAATGGGACATATGGGAATGGCCTAGCACAAGAGCCATTTGGTTGGTTATCCTAACAGGAAGTATGGTTCTTGAAAGAATTTATTCCCCTTATATATTATTAGGTTTACAGATATCTTTGGTCTTTGGAAATGTAGATTGTTTTAACTCTCAAGAAAATGTGGTACACTTCTTTGAAACAATTAATAAGCATTTCCTGTTTACTGTGTTATAATGACTATCAGGAACCCCCAAGAGTAGTGGAGATTGATCTCTTAGTTGTCTGCTGGAAGTAGGGAACTATACCCTTAAAGAATCAGAGATTTTATTGACAGAACAGACTGGTTTCTAGAAGGAAATGGAATAACCTAGCAGTCGTGAGTACAGACTCTGAAGCATGGATATAAGATATAAATTATATCTTACAAATAAGATATAAGATATAAATGCCACTTAGTGTATAAACCTGAATAACATGCTTAATCTAAAGTCAATTTTCCACCCATATAAGCTCAGTTTCCACATATGCAACATGGGAATAATCATAGCCATTTCATGAAGGTTGTTGTAAGAATAATTTTTTTTTAAAGATTTTATTTATTTATTTGAGAAAGAGAGAGAGAGCACGAGCCAGGGGAGAGGGAGAGGCAGGCTCCCCGCTGAGCAGGGAGCCTGATGCAGGGCTCGATCCCAGGACCCCGGGATAATGACCTGAGCCGAAGGCAGACACTTAACCAACTGAGCCACCCGGGCACCCCTGGTTGTTGTAAGAATTAAATGAAATTTTAACTGACACACTTAAATTTCCCAGGGAAGACTTAACAAATATATCAGATGCCTTTGTAATCAGAATCCATAAAAATAACAGACATGAATAACTGCACCTGACAATTCGTTAGAAATCTCATTCATTCCTCATGACACCTGATTGTTTCATTTTTATAATATGTTTGTGCTTCATTTAAAGGCCAAAATGAGGGCACCTGGGTGGCTCAGTTGATTAAGCATCTGCCTTCAGTTCAGGTCATGATCCCCAGGGTCCTGGGATCGAGTCCCACATGGGGCTCCCTGCTCCATGGGAAGTCTGCTTCCCCTTCTCCCTCTGCCTGCTGCTCCCCCTGCTTGTGCGCGCTCTCTCTCTCTCTCTCTGTTAAATAAATAAATAAAATCTAAAAAAAAAAAAGACCAAAATAAGTAAATTAAAAACAGACAAAGATAACAGGTGATAGAAGGTTCTGGAACTCTAGACTTGCATTTTTTTTTTTTAAGAATAAAGCTGTATTTAAGCACCATATAAAAGGGGAAAGGTGTGATAATTTGGCTTTTCCCTGCAGTTCATTCTTACAAGAATCACAAGCTGTATTGGTTCTAATCGTGCCCTTTATTCTGATAATCAAATCTAATATAGTATTTCTGGAGAACATCAGAATCTTATTAAAAGCTAGATTCACATAATCTATCCTTCATATGATAGAGGAGAAAACTGAGACATAAAAAGGAAGCTATGACAGGCTCAATCAGGCAAATAGCATAAAAGGTGTTGGCCCTTCTGTCTTCTGGGCTTCTGTATTGATGTCCTCCGGTGTGTGGACAGCCAGCCCTCAGCGGCCATGTTCAGAGGCAGGTCTCTATCTTTCCCCCATGAATGGCTCTGGGTCTAGCTGGGAATGTAGATAGGTGTAGGTTGAGTTGAACACTTCCTATATTTTTAACCATAATAGACTGGTTTCAGTTTTCCTGAAATGTAGCCCTTACTCATATTCCAAGCCAACAAAAATTCACAATTAAAACTTTATAGATGCTTGTGTCTCAGGAGTCTGTTTTGTGGAAACACATAGCATCGTTTCAGTGAGATGCCTCATGCAGGGGTGGGGCTGGGGGGGGAATGTTGGTGTTACTGTTTCAAATTTACCATTAATATAAAATTTGCGTTTTAGTGTTTGGAAATGGGAAGTGACTGGCCACGAATTTAGTTATATGAAATGCGCTGTTGACAAAAGGAACACACAATGTACAATGAAGCATTTATGTTTACTTTTTAATATACCGGTCAAACCGTAGGGCATTAATGTTTCTAAATATTTTGTCGCTCTCCAAAGCTACAAAATGATCCTAAAGAATGTCTTATATTTATCAAACTTACCAAAACCTTCAGCATTGCAAAAATGTTATTTGTTCTTTTATTCAATTCAACTTAGCATTTGAAAGATAGTTTCCTAAAATGACATTTTCTAGATGGTATTTTACTTCAGCTTGGTGACTCAGCACTTATGAAACGACAGCTTCCCTTGAAATAAATGAAGAAATACATACGTACTGTGGAAATTTAGCCATTCCAGATCTCAGTGCACTAAAAAGTGTTGGATTGTTTTTTGTTTTGTTTTGTTTTTTTTCTGTTGTTCACCTATTGGGTTGAGCATAGCTGGAGAAGAATGAAAATATATCAACTAGTTGTACCAATTCATCATCAATAAAAAGCTAAACACTTAAGCAGAAAATTTATCACAGATTTGTTCCTAGCAAAGCAGCTATTTCTGCTTTGCCATCATCATCAGAAGCCACATTCTGACAGAAATCATTTGCTTGAAGCAGCCGTGATATATAAACCCTATGTGGTCTCGTGATTCAGATTTAGGAATATCAGCCACAGAGGGTCTAAAGGCATTGTGCATTAGTATGTATTGAGACCTCATTCCAGGTGGCCAGCAGCTGGACTTTTTAAAAATAAAATTTCCAAAATAAATGTGAAGTGCTCGCTTCCAGGCAGAGAGTGTTTTACTTAATTGACTCATCCTCAAAAAACATTACAAATTAGGCAGAAAAGAGAGTTGTGCATGTTTAATATATTTGTTTTATGTTTCCCCTGGTCAACAGAATAATGAAATTCCTTAACTACTTCTCTTTAACTTGCATGAAGAAAGCACGGTATGTTGCTAAATCTCTTTTCACCAGCACCGCGGAGAAACAACTTTAATCCTTGTTAGAAAATTGCCGAGTCTGGGACTGACAAAGAGCTCATGCTTGTTCCATTGTGAGTGCTCCCCGGCCCCAAGAGCAGAGCCCTTTACAGCTGCATGGATCCCGCCCGGCTCAGCTGCACTATTTAGGAGAGGAGGTTTGTCAATTTCTATTGACAATGGAGAGAGTTTTTCAGGGCCTGTAGCAGTGCTGACACAGTTGGGGATCAATGCCAGCCATTCAGACTGCACCCTCTTTCATTGCTTTGGTTTGTTAATTCAAGACTAAAGGTCCACTGAGGGGGTTCAGGGTGTTTAAGAAAGCTGATGAACTGTTTAAGAAAGCTGATGAACTGCAAGCGTTTATAGCCCTGGTGTGGCAATTTCCATAGTCAGTGGCAACTCCTGGCACTGAGGGAGCTGTGTCCTTGTTGACCCTCTTGTTATTAAAAATGCACAAGTGCTGCGCTTCTCAATATTTCAACACTCTTTCATTGTCAATACCACCTTCTGAGCCCTTCAGCTTGTTGCTTGCTCTAAAGATCTTCTTAGATTGGGTTTGAAAACTTCACCTTAAACACTAGATTAGACTGATGTTCTGTTTTCCGTGCTCCTGTTGATTTGTTGAACCTTCCCAGGGCTGGAAAGCAAGTAGCAGCTTGATGGGGAGACGGGCTGCTAATATGATTTACCAGTCTACAGTCATGCACAATAAGTGTGAATAAATACAGGGGTCTCACAGAGTCAACCCTAGCCTTTCCTTTTCTTTTATTTTTGCTTTAAAAGAAATATCTCAAGAAAATGAAGTGAGTAATGCATGCCCTTACAGGAGTTGAATGAACCACAGAAAGAAAAAAAAAAACAACAACACATTTTTTGTTAAAGTGGTAGGCTACTGTCATGGATTCATGTAGGAAAAAAATGTAGAATATACACTTACTGCTCTCCTCCTAAGCAGACCAAAGCAAAGAAGGAAGCAGTAATGCCATACCCGAGACTTCAGTGCGAACTGCAGAGCCCCTTCCCTGTCATACCCTGAAGGGAAAAAGTGAAGAGTCAATCAAATTGTTTTAGAAAATTAACTTTTCCAAAATGAAAGGACATTTGCTAACGTTCAGACTTTACTGCACATTCACCCTTTTCGAATGTTTCTTTTTTTGTTGTTTGTTTGCATTGGGGGGTGTTGGTCTTGTTTGGGGTGGGGGAAAATGAAGCTAACCTACCTTTGAAATTTGTGTCAAGATGAAAAAAACGGGACCTACTATATTCCAGCCCCCAAAAGAGGAACATATCAATTCCAGCACCAGCAATAGGAAAATGCTGGAGATTTCTGTTTGGCGGTTTTGTTGGTTTGCTTATTTGTTTGCTTGGAGTGAGTGTGTTTCTGTGTCTACTTCACCATATACAGAAAGAAGCAGTCCTAGTGCGTTTTTTGTTGTTAGCTTGTTGTTAGTAGCAAAAGAAACTCTAAGCTGAAGTGCTGCTTTCTCTTAATTGCTTGATTTAGCTGAAAATCTTCAAAATGCTTTGACTTGGGAACCAAAAAATATGCATTTTTATCTGAAAAGGATCATTTTTCTTATAGAATTTTCCTTATCAAGTAATTGGTTGCCTTTAAAACTAAGATGATGGTAAAGTAGCTGAAGCTTTTTACTTTACAAATGGTTCTCTTTTCTTCTCTGTTTTTTGGTTAACTTCCGATCATTTTATTCCCAACTTGTTTATCTCTAAAATTACAATTTTGGCATTGTGTTAAAGAAGTGCTATTAGTAATAAATGTCTGTGTTACATTAGATATCCTTTTGATTATCACTTAATCATAAGTATCACTTATGTGTAATGGGAAAATGAGTTAACTCTAAATTATGTAAGGATTTTTTTAGAAACATAAAGGTGCATATGGTGGAGAAATTTTAAGAAATGTTTTCATTTCCCTCAAATTCATACCAACTTACCATAGATATAGTAACTTTACAGTCTAACAGACAGATGAACTAGTATGTTATGCTAGACTTCATATATCATATTTTGTTCCCCCCAACAAAAAAAAATATTATCTCTTACAGAAGGACTATAGTTTAAGAGTCATAACCATTATGACTACGTTTTAGCTTTCAAATTATCTGGAGCCTGGTGTAGGGGTGAGAGTCTTAATTTAGTATCTCATATTCACTATCGCCAATACCTGAGAGTGTTTACTGGTGTTAAAATAGAATTCAAGATGTTGAGGCTATAAATAATTTGAAATAAAGAAGTATAGGATTTAAATACTATTGGAAATTACTGTCAGCTGAAGTACTGAATTCATTAGCAGTTTATATTTTTTAAGAATTTAGGGTGTATCTTATTTTCATAAAACTTATTTCTGATACTTTTATAATGTCTGGAAAATGAAGAAAACAATCATTAGGAAAGAGCAAAATCAGGTACATGAATAACATTTTTTTGAATCATAGCCTATCTCACATTTTAAAAACCTGAGATTTTCATTCATCTATGTGCTATCATAATATTTAGCAAATCAGTTATTCATTTTAATTACCTATCTCATTTTATGCATGTATGTTCAGTGTACTAACAAATTAATAGAAATAAGTCTAGCGAAATGTGAAACTGATTCATGTTTAATGTATGCTTAAAATACCATTTCTTACACTAAATTTTATCAGAACAATGTTAATAAATACAAGTCCAGATGAATTTCAGACTTGTATCACATAAGATTTCTCTTAGCAATGGAATTTACTACTTTATTATGGAAGAAAAATATTTTTTAAGATTTTTCTCTTGTGTTTGAATACCTAAGCACACATGCACCACACGTACGTGATCTATATGTGTCACTGTATTTCTGTATACAAACAAGACACAAAATCCCTTCTCTTTCAAAAACTCCCGTCATTTCCTAAGTGCTGAATGGACTTTGCTATTTCTTACAGTTACCTGGATGAGCAGCATTACCATTTTTACAGTATTACCTAAACCTAGCTCTAGCATGTAGTAGCGAATCCCTTAAAATGTCACTACTAGTGGTAGATTGCCTTTTAAAAACAAAACACATAGGATCTTATTTTACTATTCTCCTAGACATTACATAGGAGCAGGAAATTACATTAGAGAAGCATTTTGATTTTTCCCCTCGAGAGAGTGGTAATAAAGAGGAAAAAATACGAACCCTCCAATGAAACAAATTCTTTTGTGATTTAGTCAACTGACCTCTTCTTTTTGATTCTTTAGACACAGCAATTCCATCCTGATAAAATTCCCTCCTGAGGTCCCAAATCTTTATTTTAGGTGGGCTTCAAACATCTTGACAAATAGTTCACAACCAACAGTAGATAAGGGTGTGATTGAGGATCTCTGGCTAGTAAGCCGTGGTAATGCTTTCCCATCGCTTCTGTAACAGGTTATTTCTAGGTATTGCCTGCATGTGTCATGGCATGACGCGTCTCCTGTTTGATTTTTACATAACGTACAGGCTAATAAGAAATTTCCCTTCAAAAATAATTCACCTGCTTTTTCCTGCTGCCTGGGAGTCTATTCAGTCCCATAACATGTATTTAGTGCCCATTGTTACCTACAGATCACAAAGCATGCCACTAGGCTGCGAGCGCAGGGACACGGTTTCCCATGAATATGTTACAGCTGAAAGACTCATGTTAATTCATGGAGAGAACAGCCTAGGTCAACTTAGCAGATTTTCCAGCAAAACATACAATTCTGTTAATAGGAAATTATAGCATTATTGACTTCAAGTGCTGATCTGTGGTCATTGCAGAGTGTGTCATTACCCCCTCATTACCGAATCTGTTACATGAATACTGCAGAGGCTGTTTCTCTGTTTTGTTCTCCTCCCCTCTGCCCCATCCTTCTTTCCAGCAATGGTACAGCAGCTCCATGAAAGTCATTTGTGTCTGGCTGGCTGATAGATTAGACCTTCAGCTTCATATTTACCAACTGAAGACGCTCATCAAGATTGTGAAGGTAAACAAAATGTGTTTAGATGGGAATTTCCCACCAAGCTATCAAGAGTAATGGCTAGATATTGACATACAAAAAAATTGTGTTTGATGTAACTAAGTGGATCTAAGTACTTTAAAAACATCACTCTCGGCAGTGCTAGGCTACTGTTCACTTATATTTTCAGTTAGATTATTAAGTCAGTTTTAATCTATCTTTTCTGCCCTAATAAAAGATATTTTATCAAGTAATAGCATTTTAAGATAATATACATAAAACCTCAGGCACATTTACCTGACTGTAGTAGATCCACAGTAATTTGGTATTAATTTTCTTGATTACAGAGGTGTTTTCTCCTAATGCATTTCTTTCATATTTATTAGGATCGCATGTCATTATGAGGGCTTTTGAATTGTTTGTCCACGCGTAAGGAGAGTCTCCACTGCTTCGTTACATGCTGACACGAAAGTCACACTATCACTGCCTGACTTCCTTTGGAAGCATGCCCCATCTCACATAGAAGAGATGATCAGTTTGAGTGTTGGGGACCATCCCAGACAACCAACAGGTGTCACGTCAAATAAGCAAGGCCATTTTGACTTTTGCTCTTCAAGAGAAAAGGTTAACAGTGTACATATTATATTTAGTAAGGGCTTTAAAATCATATATTTAACATGATTTTTCACACTTTGTAAATTCTAGTGGAAACACAAAATTCGCCGTAAGTATAACTTTTTCTTAAAATTGAGACAAATCCAACCTTATGCCTAAAAATGTAACTCTGAGCTAATGAGAATCATCTGTTCTTTTAAAAAGATGACCTTCACTTCCATTTTAGTGCCATTTATCAAATGAGATATATATACCATATATAGAGAGAGATCTAGATCTGTATGTATATGTGCCCATATATGTATATGTATATATAGGCACATATATATGTTTCTTTTTATGTGCATATATGACATACACACATACTCAGTGGTTCTTAGTGTCATTCCTGACCTGTTGTTATCACCATCACCTGGGAACTTGTTAGGTATGCAAATTATCAGGCCCCACCCCAGACCTACTGAATCAGAAACTCTGAGTGGGGCCCAGCAATCAATATATTAACAAGCCCTCCAGATGATTCTGATGCTAAAGTTTGAGAAGAACGATTGCATTACATCATTAAGTTTTATCCACATTAAAATATTTCCCATCATTCTCTAGGTTCCTACAGCCTAATTAGAATACATGTTCTTCTGTGCCATAGCCACACAGGTTATCTCAGATTAGAAAGAACCATAAACAGGAAAGTTCCATTCTAAAGTGAGAAATCGGCAAATCTACTGGAAATTAAGACCAGACCTATCATCTCACGGTAATAGCAATCACGATTAGTCATAAATAACAAGTAAAATTATAGCCACTCACTAATTTTTAATACTACTAGACATATTACATTCCAATGGACAAAATATCTTTGGTCCAGAGCCCTTCTTACCAGGTATTATTTATTTTACAAAGAAACTGAAAACGTACTAGGATCCATTCATGTTTGCCTTCATTTCTGCAGTGTTTCTTCCTTGTTTCTATAAATGTGACCTGGAGAGCTTCCAAATGAAGCTTGTTTTTCATAAAAGAGAATCTGGGTCATCTGTGTATACTTTCTAAATATATATTGCAGTCTGTACTGTGACTAATATTGGTATTAGCTGCTTATCCTTACGATCAGCCATATTTTCAAGTTAGTATCTATTGCATTCAAGATGTCAGAAAGGACCTAGTCAGTTGATTGGTATTCGTTGATAGATTGTTCTCTGTTTTCAGAATAAAAGTCTCTATTGTTCACTAGCCCATCATTTGTTTCTTTCAAAGTTATTCCTCTTCTCATATTCACATTGTCATTACAATTAAAGATCAGGCAGCAATGAATATTTTAGCAGAATAAAATGGTAATGTCATGAATTATATGGTGACATTTCCATTGTACTCTAAGCCAATCAATTTATCTTATTTTAACATAGTCTTCATTATGGGTGACCAATAGTCAAGACAGATAAATATGAAAATAAATTTCATGAATATGTTTGACTTCCCATGCTTTGTTTTTCGCAAGCAGGTCCCCAGACTCAGCCAATGCTTTCTTTGGCTGATACACTTAATCAAATCGTAGAGCTTTATTTAATAATTAAAAATTATTATTTTCACAGTGAAAATCAGGATAAATTAATAATTTAATGTTTTAATTGTTCCTTTTCCTACTTTGAATGTAAACAGATTTTAACCAATTTCATACATAGATTCATAATTCTTCAGAACCTCTATGGTTATATTTATAATGTTCATTTTTCAGTGAATTTAAGAAGCTGTTAAATAGCAGTGTATACAATTGTGAAGGTCCCCGAGTAGGCTTTCCTTCCATCCACATCACTTAGAGTAAGCCAGCATGTTACCATGGAGTAGCGCATTCTACCCAGGAGCCAAGCTGCTCGACTCTGGCAGTCCAGTCCTTAACTACTCGCAGGCATCGTCATTCTTCTTTGCCCAGCGGAGACGTCTGTGCCCACAGATGCCATCAAGCTGTATGTGATAGCTAACTTTGCCCCACAAAGACACTTAGATACTAATTGGTTCATTCATGTTGCTCACTAAGAAAAAACAAATTCGCCTAAGAGCTTCACGAAGAGTTTAGGACTAAGAAATTATTCGCGAGGTTTTTTTTTTTTTTTTAAAGATTTTATTTATTTATTTGAGAGAGAGAGAATGAGAGACAGAGAGCACGAGAGGGAAGGGGATCAGAGGGAGAAGCAGACCCCCGCCGAGGGGGGAGCCCGATGTGGGACTCGATCCCGGGACTCCAGGATCATGACCTGAGCCGAAGGCAGTCGCCCAACCAACTGAGCCACCCAGGCGCCCTATTCGCGAGGTTTTAACATCAGAATGCTGTATTGAGGAAGGGAGAAAAATAGAATCTTCAAAAAATCAAAATGGCTGATGGATTTGCATTCTCCCTAGTGGCCGTATGACATTTAAAAAGCAGTTAACATATTAAAATAAAATAAAATAAAAAGCAGTTAACATAAATCAGCTGCCTCTTTTACTAAGAGAAAAGACAAGTGAGCAGCAGCACCCTATGGCAGGCCCTTGTCTTAGATAAGACCCAGCAGACCTTCGTTGGCAGCCACAGAGGATGTCCAAGAGTCAATAACATTTTATGAATTCTAAGAGAGAGAGAGAGCAGGGATACCTGTCCTGCAGCTCCCCTAACTGCTTATTGCCTAGTGATAAAATAAGGAAGCAGAGTCTTAATTACATGTAAATTAGAAAGCTTTCAGGACTGCAGATCCACAGTACAAATCTGTCCTCACCAACATACTGACAATTAAGCTAAGTCTAAGGAAAGTCAATTCTAATAAAATAAAGTAGGACTCACAAACTCAGTATATAATTGTCAGCGGAACAATTATACTTCATGTCTGATGCATTATCTGTACATGAATATTTTGTGTGCTTGATATACTTTTAATGGAACTATTAAACAGTTACAGCCTTGCACACAAATCTGTGGTAATAATACTATGTATATCAGGTACCAGATTTTCTGGACAAAACTTGCTTTTCAGAGCTATTTCTATGGGTTTTGATGCGAATTACCTAAGTTTTGGTGTAAAAGAGTACCACCTTAGTAATAATAAGGTAACAGCTTAGAAAGAGAATGTGAGGATGGTGGGGTGTAGGGGTCTTAAAATATTAAAACGTAAGTAAAAAATAGTTTTGATCATTTAAGGGAAAAAAACAGTCTCTGAATCAAATTTTTATTTGCTGTTAAGATACTGACATCCGATACTGTACCATATTTCTCACAGTTCAGTTTACTTTTGGTGTACTTTGGTGGTGAACTTTTCAAATATAAATTTAATTTATAATAAGTGATTATCAATTACTCACCCTCCATACTGCTTTTGGCATATCACCTCTGAAACTTGGAATGATACTGGGGGCGTAAGTCAGCGTAAAGAAGACAGGAAGATAAAATGTGAAATACCAATGGTCCCTTGATCTTATAATGGATTTACTCCTTCCCCAAAGTCTGTTACTAAGCCAGCTGTGTATCAAGGGGATTAAGATGCCATTCATCATCAGCATTTCCTACCTCATATGAATAAGTACCTTCAGTTCAACTGTGTGAATATTAAAAGTTTCCTTTTATATATTATGTTGAGGGAAATCAAGCATCCCTTAATGTTAATTTTCAGCCACTGGACTTATAATATCGGGCCAGGAAGTACAACATTCCTTCTTATTTGACTTTTTTCATCTATTGAGTATAAAGCAAACAACAAAAAAAGTGCCCACTAGAAATCATTTAGAACAAAACAGTGGCACGTTGATAGATACTGATACTTGAGGGCCAGTCCATTGACATCTGAATGCTTACTATTCTAAATGTAACCTAGGACAGTAAACAAAATCTTAAAAGATAGTTAGCATTAAAAACAGCCTTAGAAGTGCCTCCATGCAATGGGATATCTTCATTTAAAATAATGTAATTGGCCATAGAAAAATCATATCTGAGGAAAATTGCACTTAAGGGGTAAGTGAAATAAGGGAAGCTTTATAGGTGATGTATCTTCTGTGCCGCAGAGCCCAGTGTTCTGTTGTTCTTGTCACTGTTCTTAGGAATCACTACATAAACGCTAACATGATGTTTGTTCTATTTTTTTTTTTAAAGATTCTTATTTATTTATTTGACAGAGACACAGCGAGAGAGGGAACACAAGCAGGGGGAGTGGGAGAGGGAGAAGCAGGCTTCCTGCGGAGCAGGGAGCCCGATGTGGGGCTCGATCCCAGGACCCTGGGATCATGACCCGAGCCGAAGGCAGACGCCTAACAACTGAGCCACCCAGGCACCCCTATTTTTGACATACAGTACATCAAATAATATACTTTTCACAGAAAATATAAATACATGTTTTATTAGCCCATCTATGGAAGCTTTATGCCAGAATTTGACACTTCACATTCCAAGGGGATTTCAAAAGGAAAGGGCAGAATTCATACAGACTTTTAGGTGTACACACATTTTTATCCAATGGTACATATAATAAATGTTATAATTCAGAAATACGGAAAATGCAAATTTCTTTTACTGATAATAGGAGTAATTCTGTCCCTCCACACCTCCCCCCCAAAAAGCTAATGCACTTTATAAAATGTATTTTTCGGTATTAAAGGAACTGAAAAACCGAGAATTCCTTCATATTAAAAATGTATGTCAGTGCATATCATTTGTTACAAGTCATTCAAATAGTAAAGTCTGTGCAATCAGGAATATTTTGGAGAAAAGCTCATTTGTCATCTGTCACAACATTTTGATCTATTCAGAGTGATTCTAGTTTGAAAAGCAGTATCCGAAGTCTCATTTCATTTTCTCCCCAGAAATACACCAACAAGTTGATTGACACGGGCAGCTAGAATCGGAATCCATTAGTGAATTGTCCAAGATCATCTTTGAAATGCCAACTGAGGATATATACATACAGACATCCATATTGACATCCATGCATACAATCCATAAGTTATCTAAGCAGATTCTCTCTTCTTCCTCCAGAAAACATACAGGGACTTCCGACTGCAGGGTGTGTTAGAAGGCACACTGAACAGTAAGACCTATGATACTCTGCACAGACGGTTAACAGTGGAGGAGGCTACAGCCTCTGTCTCAGAAGGAGGAGGACTTCAGGGCATCACCATGAAAGACAGTGATGAAGAAGAAGGCTGATAACCGCCAGTGCTGTAGGAAGAAGGAGGATGTTGACCTTGTTTATTTTGTACCTGTCTTTGTAATTACATTGATTGTCTGGACCCAATAAAAATGCTTGTATTCCCCTCCACTTTGTAAAGAGTCAACCTGGAAGCAGAGTAAAAGGGGAAAATGCCAGGTTTTTTTGGTTTTTGTTTTTAACATCCAGCCTCTTCTGTGCAGCTTGACCTAAAATGAGCTTTGGCTTTGTTTGTGATTGGAACATGATTTTTTGGTTTTTTAGAAGCTTTGACTTTTTCTTCTGTAATTACATGAAAGTAGTGTCCTCTGTGTGAAATGAGATCTGCATTTTTCATAGTAGACATTGTGAGAAGAAGCCACTTCGGATCACTGTGCCAGCTCCATTGTCCCCTTGTTAAAATGGTGTGTATTTAATAGTTTATCATTTCTGTGTCAGGGTTGTTTTTTTTTTTTTTTCATAGTTAATTTGCCATTGCTGTGATGTGTGTAAAAACTCTAACCTTGGTTCTTAGTACTCTGAGTTCATCTGCCGGCTTAAAGGACTGCCAAACCAAATATAGACTAGATCCTCCATCAGCTTGTGTCTTGTTCTATTCTGAACATATCTTTCAAGTTTAAAAAAAAAAATCCCAAAGCGTAAGGTAGTAAATGCGCTGCCATCCACATACCGCATTCTCCTACTTCTAAGTGTAACAGCTTGCAGGCAATAAAAATCTATTTGGTCAAAACCACTTCTGTATTTATTAGACTTATATAAATTAAATGCAGTAAAAAATGTTTGCAGTATTACAGACATCCCAACAATTTGGCTGTGTGTTTTTGTTTCTTGTTTTGTTTTGTTTTGTCTACAATCAGATGAGTAAAAGATATTAACACTGCTTTACACCTAATAGGCACACACGCTTGTTAAAAGAATAAGTTATTACGACAGCATATTTCCATAGCAAAGGTAACGCTGACCACATACTGACGTATTACTAACATTAGCAGTTAGTGTTAACTAATAATAAGTAATACTAGGAGTGCTAGTGATTTAACTAGCAGTTGACATATTAACAGTTATTTCTTCCCCCACAGTATTTTCTTGCTATAATTTTGAAAGATAGTAATATTATACTTTATAATTTATGAATTTTAGTTTTTGTGTTTTTTTCCTAAAATGTCATGGCATATTGTGCTACTACATTCATAAGTAATTTTTAAATGAGGAAAGTTAATACAAAATAACTGGAGGTATCCCTGAATTTGTGTAAACTCTAGTTCTGGAATTTTGGAAGTGAAACAACTTCTTAGACCTCCAAATTCATTCTCTTATGGTGTTATAAATGGTGCCTCAGTAGCTGGGCTAGCCCACAAAAATCCATTTGATCTAGTTATTATATGATACTGGTTTCGGCTCAAATCTGGGTCCTAGGGGTAGGACCTCCTGTGATACAAGATAAACAGGAAAGGAGATTTCTTCCCTTTTCCTGGATTAGAGACTAACTCTCCCAACTCAGTATTGTGGGAAGGCAGTTTGTCCTGGAATGCTCTCTTTCCCTCTCTCCGCCCTCACATCCAATAGCATCCTGTCTTTGGGCAGCCAGGTGTCCAGTCATGCTATCCTAAACTCAGTGGTACCCTCCCCATGCTTGCTGCTGCAAGCTCAAATGGCTGTATACTTGGAAATCACCCATCCTTGTTTTCCCCTAAATGTCTGTGTCTTTGATACAGCTCATCTCTGAGTAATTGGCCCATATTGTCCTAAAGTATGAATGATGAATGACTGATGCCCCCCCCCTCCCAGGCATATATATAGATAGTCAAGGAGATACCTAGCTAATCCAATTCAGATATGCAGGGGAAAGCACTTGGGGTCAGGAGGGTCCTACTGCTGACCTGAGCTATTTCACCTGCCTGCTGGCCCTCTTTGCTGGTCAGCCTCCTGTAGTTTCTCTCCAGACTTGGATGTTGTCTGTTCCTTCCCTTCTGTACCCAGGAGGTTTCTAAAAGCTCCATTCCCCAGTCCAACCTCCAGTGGCTTCCACAGGGAGGACGGAGCCAAAGGCAGGTAGTGGAGATGTTCACGAGTCTACCACAACTTTGTGAACTAACCTTTGAGCCACAGAAGGGTGTATGAAGAGAAATTTATAAAGTAATTGAAAAAGAATGAAAAGTCATTTTTGGGACTTTGCCCAGAAATTCTCTTCAACATAACTACAAATTGCTTGAAATGACTTAATAATTGTTCCTCGGTGTGTGTGACTGTTAGGGTGAATGCCCAAGCATCTGTCTATTAAAGGAAGCCAAGTGTTGTTATTTTTTAACTTATTTCATTAAAAGGGATTTAATCGAAAGCCTAACAAATCTTACAAAACTTTTAAAGTGAAAATCATTTTTTTTAAAGATTTTATTTATTTATTTGACAGAGAGAGACACAGCGAGAGAGGGAACACAAGCAGGGGGAGTGGGAGAGGGAGAAGCAGGCCTCCCGCGGAGCAGGGAGCCCGACGCGGGGCTCGATCCCAGGACTCTGGGACCATGACCTGAGCCGAAGGCAGTTGCTCAACAACTGAGCCACCCAGGCGCCCCAAGTGAAAATCATTTTTAACTCAAATAGCTCTACCCTCCTAAATGGTTTGGGGGAAGGGCCAAAAAGTGCATTCTTTGTGCAGTTTAAGAAGTGTTGCGGGAGAAAATACCTAATGCAGTCCAATATCCAGCTGGAATGGGCCTGTTAAATAACACGTCTAAAAGGAAAGTTTCTCCAAACTCATGGAGAAAAATAACGCCTTTTCCCGGAAAGGGAAAGAACCACGCAGTGCTTAACGTAAACTTCTCAGCTCCAGCTGTGGGTCGTTCTTGTATTCACGGATTTTCCACTTGAATTCCCCTTAGTTCTTGTTCATTGTCCCTCGCTCTGCAGAAAGGATTTCCTGCTACTTTCGCAGTAAACGCCGGTGCAAAGTGTCTCAGGGCTCCCACCCCGCCCCCCACGGTCAGAGCCCGGCCTGGCCCGGCGTCGCCCTCCTTCGCCCGCGAAGACTTCGGGTGAGAGTGTCCGTGAGCTCCTGGAAGGTGCGCTTGGTGGGAAGGAGGTCACCCTGTCATCGCTGCTCATGGAGCCCCTCCCTGCTGCGACAGTCCGGGAGGCGCGTGCCCCCAACCCCCGCCCCCCCCCCCGCCAAAACCTGCGGGGACCCGGGGCTGGCCCGGGGCGCGGGGGCGCAGGCCGGCCGTGCGCGGGATTCCCGCGAGCCGGAGCTCAGAGCCGGCCTTCCCAGCCCCTCCCGCCACGCGTTTCGTAGAAAGACCGGAGCCGGGAGATTCGAGCAAGAGCTCGGCTGCCTTTATGTCTTACTCCCCAAACAGAAAATGGAAACTTCCCGGTCCGGGTCCCCAAAGGGAGGTGATAGAGCGATGTTCCTGAGAGCCGTTCGCGCGCCGCCCGCGGAGAGCAAGCGGGTGGGCCCCTGCGCGCTCTGCCCCCTCCGCCCGCCCGCGCCCCCACCCGCAGCCCTCCTCTCGTCCCACCCCGGCCAAGAAAAACAAACCAACCAACCCGTGGGCTAGTTGTGTGCGGAATCTGGAAGCCTGACTTGTGGGAGTTCTGGAAGACAGTGCTCACCTTATCTTTACATGGGGTCCCCCTACCTCATCCCCACCCTCTGCCCTGGTGCTATGCGGGTCTCCTCCTCCTTCCAAACTCTGCTCGCCGCCCGGGCAGGAACTTTCGGGGAAAGCGGACGGCTCAGTTGGCTCTGGTACTCCGGGGGGGCCTGGGCAGCCGGGAGGAGGCGAAAGGGAGCTGGGACGCCCGCAGTCCCCGAAGTGCGCGGCTGGCGGCTGCCCACCATCCCCCTTCCAAGGGTGAGGCTTTCCCCCCAGCGTTGGCTGAAAGGTGGGGTGCAGAGATGCCTTAATCTGCTCTTCTCTGTGACGCAGAAGTAAGATACTTAAAGGAACAGAAGCGGATACAGACTGAGCACAACGCTCTGAGCCTGGGTTCCAGAAGTCATGAGTGACAGTCAATCGCGCCCTTTGTCCGTGTGCAATATGCCATTGTTTTAAGCGAATAGGCACTGGAGTGTGAGAGTATACTACTGAGAAAAGAAGAAGAGGGAGAAGGAGAACTCGATGTGTTTCCCAAATGAAGAAGACCCCTGATTTAAAGAAATGCCCAGAACCAGGTGCACATGACACAGCTTGGGAAATCGTAGTAAGCAGGGCCTTGGAGCCAGAAAAACCTGGGTTTGCCTCCTAACGGCTACCCCTCTTGCCCGCGTCTGAGCTCTATGTCCTTGAGCGAGTCACTTAACTTCTCTGTAAAATGGCCACTTAATCAGGAAGGTGGTTGTCAGAATTAGAGGCATGTAATAAGTTGTGGCCAGTACTAACTAGTTCTTCGTGAGGAATGGATTGAAAAGAAATCGTGGCAGGCCTGCCTCTGCCAACGTGCAACTACCACTCTCTGGCCATTCTCCCCGGGCTGGTTTCAGGGTCCTTCTAGATCACAGCCCGCTCAACGGATCTTCAGCCGGGTCCCTGGCGTGTCAGTGGACTGGCTAGAATTGTCCGGTTCCGGGGTTATATATAAGGCTGGCCAAGTGGGAGGAGAGGAGCAGACGGGGAGGGGCAAACCTACTTGGGGCTGCTGAAAGGGCTGGCATTGCCGAGAGCAGCCCCTGGAGCAGTGGCTGTCCGAGGGGAGGCAGCTGGAGACGTGTCTTTGGGCCACAAGGGGATGATGTTGGTCAGGGGCTCTGAAACCGGACAAGTATGATCCAGAGATGCTAGACCTATAGGCAAGGAATCTCAGACCTCGGCCTGTAGCCAGTAGGTTAAGTTCAAGAGAATTTAAGGGACAAATTGGTGTTCATTAATGTTTTCCAAAGTTTAAGGAGGCCTAGATTGGCGTCCTGCGTCTCAGACCAGAGATGCGCACACAGGGAGCGCCTGGAAAATGCGCAGCGGAACGGAGAGAGAAGCAGACGAAACCAAACCGCCCCAGCGTGCCCCAAGCTGGCCTCAGCCACGGAAGCCGAGCAAAAACGGCAGACGCTGAGGGTGGCAGTCAGCACCGAGGCCTGGCCTGGAGTGCTGAACTGACAGCCCTAGAAGGCTGTCAGGAAAACGCCAATAACTTGGAGACCAGTCTGGGCGGCGGCCATGCCCCAGGGTCACATCCCAGCGTGTCCGTGAGGAGGAAGACTCGTGCCCTGGTGGTGCCAGGGCCAGGCACTTGGTGGCCTTGGGGAGGTGGAAACTCATCGCTTCTGAAAGGGGAAGACGCCTCTCCCTGCTTTGGGCTGGGACTAGAGCTACTTTTTTAACGGGAGAGATGTTTCCCATCTTCATCATTCCTTTAAGGTAGCCTGCCTTCAGCTTCTGGTTCCAGATGCAGGGAAGAATCTGACACACACACACCACACACACCACTCCAGAATACCACAGATGCCTTTAATCTCCCTGTACTTCACAACTTTACATTAAGAGTTACTGTGTTTATGTGCTTATTTGTGGGTGACTCCTAAAATGTAGCAAATAAACATATTCTCAAATGGTCTAAAATCTTTTTCCATCCCTAGGATCAGTGGTTCTCAAGTCAGAGAGGAAGTGAAGAGTTGATTTCGAATTCAAGAATCATCAGGCAGGGTAGTTACCCTTTCTTGGGCTCTGACAGACTTGTTTATGGAGCCCCTACACACAATGTGTAGCTTTGCAAAAATTAAAAGTGGTGTGTCAAATTATTTCCTTTTCTGCTTTAAATCAATTCTAGTTTGTCTTTTAACACTACTTCCTTGCTAACACCCAACAAGTAACCCCTCTCTTGGGTGTGATTGGCAGAAAGAAACATTTAAATGCTGAAATTTGTTGTTTAGGGCATTTCCCTAAAATACCAAGGAAGCAAAACTAATTGTAACTTTGGAAGAAGATTTTGGTAGGGAGGTAGGAAAAGTTTCATTAAAAAGAGGTTACATAGGAAAAAGTCAGAACCCAACAGGACTGTATCTCAGAAAGTGGAAAGTGGAACATGGAAAGGCTGGGGTAGCCGCAGATTGTGGCAAGAGAGAGCTTTGTTAGATCCTCCCCACCCCCAACGCCCGGTAATAATTTTTTTAAAAACACACTTCAAAGTTATTGAAGAACTTCATTCACTGTCATTCATTCAAACTGCCCAGTTGTTTTGTTGTTGTTGTTGTTGTTACATTGTGTGATTGCTAGGTGTGTTCTTTCATATAATTAGGATAGTCTATCAGAAAGTTGATTAATTTTAGAAATGCATTAACTGCTTCTAAAGAGATGAAATCTGCTTTAATCAAACTGGGATTTTTGAAAAGCTTTTGTGAAAGGTTAATTCATCATTCTACAGAAGAAAGTGTCCCCTGGGGACCTCAGGACTGAATGTGGGAGAGCAGGCCCCCAACGACAAGGAAAAATCCTCAAAGTTGTGAAAAATAATTTAGCAAATGTGATTCTTTCTGTGTATTTTAACATGTCCATGTATTTAACCAGAAACTGAATCATTGAGCAGAAGGGTTGTTTTTTAAATACAGTTGTCTGAAAAATATTTTGGAAAAGCTTATAGCCTAACTTTTTAACAAGATGATAGATAGCTTTTCATATGTAAAGTAGTTTATTTTAAAATCTCTTTTCAATCTCCAAGCCTCCCAAGAATGAAGCGGGCTTTGATTTAGTCCCATTTCACAGAAAAACAATTCAAGGCAAAGGGAACTGCCACCATCTGTTCAGGTTAACAAGGAGTCCACTAGCTGTGTGGCCTTCCCCAGACGAAGGCAGCCTGGCTGAGGAGGTCAAAGCAGGGCAGGAAACTGGCATCCTTTATTCCAGCCCTCGAAATGTCTGGACAAATTGGTGGTAAAAGTACTTACGAAGAACTTTCTTAGAAAGGGGAAAAGGTTGGTTGTTCTCCATTTCAATGGATAATTGAAGAATCCAGCTTTAAAAGGATAGTAAGGGACCTGGAGGAGCCAAGGGGATCACAATTTACCTTTTATGGGGCAGCAATTGGGGGGCAGGTGGGGGCATAATTTGCTGCCTACTTGAAAAAGTGGATGTTTTCTCCGCTGAAGTTCCTGCCCTTACAGGTTTAATTAAAAGCTCTAGAAATCAATGTAAATAACAACCGCAAACTACTGAGGGGTTGGATTGCAAGTTATAGAATATGGCCAGTTTTGCATAGGGGTTTTGCAGAGGAAAGGGAAGCCGGGAGAACCGTAAGAGGCAGAAGACAGAGGAGGGGAAGACGGTCTTCCGCGTTGCGGATTTCCAGTTACCACCGGCACCCCCACCCCCGCACCGAAACAATAGGAGGAGGGCGCCGTTGCTCACCCGGGGCTGGACGCGAGACTCACTGGCCGGGGCCTAACGCAAGACCAAAGGGCCCCAGCACTCCTGCGCGGCCATCGTGGCTAAAATAAGGGGACGCTGGGGTCCCAGAGATCTTGCGGCTGGATTTGCCCTTGCCCCACGTTCCACAGGGAATCACTAAGAAAATGCCTCAAGGAGAGTTCCAGAATTTGAATTTACTAGGGGTGTCTAAGTTCAAACTCAGGAAAAAAAGAAAAAAAAGAAAAAAGACAGGAAAAAACACTAACCCTAGAAAGGCGACGACAGCAATCACGTGTATTGTATAGCTTCCGCGCTTCGCTTTTCCATCTTATATTTGAATTGGTCAGTTGGAGCCCGGCTGACATTGGGGTCACTCCGCCAGGAAATGTTGTGGCCTTCGCTTATCTCGAGAAATAATAAATTGCAATGTCCTATTAATATTAAAGGGTAATGATTTTGCTTTTCAAACAAAACGTCGGTATCTGCCAAATAAAAGGGGAAGAGATCCTTTGGAAGGTAAGGAACCCCAATTTTTATCAAGCCTACCGCCTTTTGAACACAGCATATGCTCTTAATTTTTTAAATTCTTTTGCCGTTCCTAAGAAATCCAAATCAGCGTCATTAAAGCCGATTTCTCTTTCTCTCCCTTTTTTTCTTCCTCTCTGCCTCTTCTTTCAACAGTGGTGTGAAAGTTCAGTTATTCTCCGTCATGAGTAAAAAGCTTTGGAAATCAGCTAATGTGCCAACACCGGGAACATATCCAGGCCCACGGTGCGAAAATGGAATATGTGCTGTTGAATTATTATTTTTGTCCTGTGGGTTTACATCTATGCCTTTGTATTATGTAAATTTATGAGAAGCTGTGAATCACAGGGTTAGGTAGAGGAGGGGTTTCTTCCCCTCCACAGGCAGCAGGAACCGACCCCATTCAGTCTTTGAATGATGCACAGCCTTCTTCTTCTTCCGGCTTTGTACCCAGACCCAGCTCCTCTCCCCACCGCCGACCCCGCGGCCCCGCAGGGGCTCAGGGCTGCCAAGCAGGCCCCAGGGGCCTCGGCGGCGGGCACGTTCGTGACACCAGTCGGCCGGCCCCACGAGGTCACAGCGGGCCGCGGGGTGCTGCTCCCCTGTTTACCGGCGTCAACACTGAGGCGGGGCGCTTAACGCTCCGCAGTGTCTCCTGTACCCTCTTCCTCTCTGGGTCTAACGGGAAACTATGAGGGCAGACCTGCCGTCAGTGAAAGCCAAAGAGTGAAATGAACTTAAAGAGGACACGGAGGGGAGAGAAAAAGAAACATGACTTCCAAATTAATTCAAACCAAGACAGCAATAATTTAACATGGTAAAAGTTAGTAAGATTCCTTAAAGACGGATCAAACCTCTTCTTGGCATTTACATCTCAACTCTTGAAATGTGTACAATGCCTGTGGGAGCGGGTCTGAGAGAGGCCTGGCGGGGAGGGGGTAGTTTATATCGCAGAAGGGGGTCCACCCGCACCAAGAGAAGGGGGACGGCCGGTGGCTGAGCGTCTCCCTCCCTCTTTCAGGGACTGTGGAAGGCAGGGGGAGGTGGCCACGGGGTATCGCGCTCGGTGGACAGCCATCCCATTTCCTCCTCTTTTAGCAAGGAAGAAAGGCTTGGCAGGGAGAGCTCAGGAACCGGAACGAAAGGACAAATTGGAGGGTGGGACCCAAAGGGGAAATTTGAAGGAAACTCTTCAACAGAAGAATCTAGTTAGATCTAGCTTTCCCCGGGACCGTCAGCAGATACCCAGTAATTCTAAGCACAAGCCAAACGGCTCCGAAGGGAGGATTCGCGGGGCCAGGGGTAGGCACAAAAATGTATGACAATGGACAATGAAAGGTTTTTGGAGTAGAACTCAGAGGTGACCCCCCCAACCCCGTTTAAAATCGGCTTAAAAAAGTGTTTTCCGGGAAACTGAAAATGACAAGCAAAACTTATTAAAAGATGCTCTAGTTCCTTCTTGGGCGTGCCACAGCGTCAGGCCTGTTTTCTTTCTCTTGACATCTAGATTAAACGGCCCTTCAGTTACACTCTGAGTCGTCAAAGCAAGTCTATTAGCGACCGTTCTGTTCAAAAACTTTTCAAACGGGAGTCCTCCGCCATCTGTTACTTGGTCTTTAAACCCGATCCGGCACCCCCTCCCGAAACGCTTTGGTGACTGCCCCCTTCTCCCAGCCTTGGGGGTGGGGAGGGGAGGGACGCAACCGCTGCAGGATCCGCGGGGGTGCGGCGGGGAGAGGGAGGAGCGCGATCGCGCCCCAAAGGCCCGCGGGGGGCGAAGGTGTGGAGGCCGGAGGTCAGAGGCACGCGGGTGGCGACGGCGCGGCGCAGGCAGTCGGGGCACCGGGAAGGCCCCGCGTGGGCGCGAGAGCCGGGCTGGCGGCGCCCCGGCGCGGGGAGCCGGCGGGGAGGTCTGGCTGGCGGCGGGCTGCGGGAGTAGCGCCCCAGCTCCCAGGCCCCTCTAAGCCGCTCGAGTCACCATACCTAGCCCCTTCAAGGCAGTGTCACAGAGCCCGGTCGCCCTCGGCCTCGCCAACGTCATTTTAACTGTTCGGGACTCCTGAGCCAGGACCAATAAGTGGAGAGTCCAGCCGGGGAGAGTTGTCAGCTTTTCCGTCTCACTTCGGGCTTCCATTAAATGGCTCTGCTCCGGGAAACGAATCGTGAGTGAGGCGGGGCACCTCCGCGCCGGCGCCCGCAGCGGGAACGCAGGTCCCGTCCGAGGCCAGGGCCGGGGGACGCCGAGGTCGCCGCGGTTATGGAGGCCCCCGCGGCCGGGAGCCGCGGGTCGGCGCGGGGCGCTCCCGGTCGGGAGCCGCTGACGGCCGGGGGCCGGGAGGTAACTACATTGTTAAACGGTTCTCAGAGATTTCTAGCTCAAGGATTTTTTTTGATTTACTTTTTTTACTTCTCCATTTCTCCAATCTAATTCTCTGCTCTGTATTATTTGATTTCTATTATAGACATTTATTTCGTGGGAAATAAGGAAGAAAGTTTGAAAATAACATCAAAATTGCTCTAAACCTCTTGGGTAGTATCAAGGAAAGAATCGCGCTGTATTGAATGTAGTTTTTATTTTGACCACAAAAATTATCTGGGGACTGCTGCAAAAACGCTAATCAGCCAATTGCATAACCAGCTATCAGTGTAGAACAAGAGAGCATATTTGGGGCGTCCTCTTCTAATTGTTCATTTCCCAGGATTCAACAACACCGTTGTAAATTGCAGGCAAAACTTGTCTGGCTTTTGTAGCTTGACTTCTAGGTAGCTTCTCTAATAAGTAGGAGAAATTGGGTTGCTTGTTTATAAACTTCTTTTTCCATCAAGTCCAGCCCTGAGTCGAGTCCGTAGGGAACGCACGTCACAGGCCTGTGGGAACGGGTGAGAAAAATCCCAGCATTAGCGCACGGGCAGGAACAAGCCCAGGGCAGGTGATCCCTGTCGGTAATGTTTGCCGGCTCATTAACAGCTCCCACCTTTGGGGCTCTTCATTTACTTTTACAAACCGATTTCATATGTAAATACTGTTCTGAGGACAGTAATTTCACTAGGTTGCAACGAAGCCCTACTAAAAAAGAAACAGTAGTAACAACAAAGGTCTAAAGATAAACAACGAACCACTTGCCGACCTCCCCTCCCCCAAAAGAAAGGAGGGCTCTGAGTTAACTGACCCCTTCTTTACAACTAACCAGTGATACTACCTTCACATGCTCTACAAAATTAGCCAAAAAATCCACATCTGCTTCCAAACTAAAAGCACATTAGTACCCTTAAATCTGAACTTGTCGCCCAAGTGTTTGTTGATGTGCTAGAAAGTTAGTTCTCCCTGTGTGTTCATTAACTAATCTGACGTACTAAACAAGACTCTTTCCTTGAACCTTGCAGACCCTCCTGTTTGGGGCCTACTCCAACACCCCGCCTCCATCACACACCACAAGAAATAACAAAAGACCAGTCCGAGATAAAGACTGAGCAAAACTGTAGAAGAATTTAGGAATGTTTTTGCTCCTCTAGAAGGAAGGTAGGTTGCTATTTATTAAACAGGAAGAACTGCGGATGGGTCTGAGTGCCTGGGGAGGAGGGGTGGTCAAAATAATAATCTTGCCCCATTTAGCTCAGGGTAGCTAATAAGAAGCAAAGGGAAAGCAGACTGCTATTTCTGATGAAGAGGCAGGAGTCATGGACGTTGGAAAGACCTGAAAATCCTAAAAAATGACCAGAGATGAATTAATGCACTTGGCAGAATGTTAGATAAGTTATAATATTTCTCAATCCATTTTTTTATTTTTAAAAAATGCAACATATTCTGTGACTTATTAAGGAATAAGAGATGAAAGACTGTGGGTTATTTGGTCATCGAAGGCTCCACTATATTACCTTTTATTTCAGATTGCAATAATTTTGACCAAAAACTGCACTTGCTTGTGATAGGGATGTAAATAAAAAGCCTGCGAAAATCATGCAACTTGAGCAATCAAGAACACAGTTTAGGAAGCACTGAAATAAAAATTAGATTCTGTAGGCAAAAAATGAGAACTTTAAATTATTTTAGAGGAGTAGAACTTTTTCTTATTTTCTCAAAAGGTCTTAACTCGAGTTTATCTGGTCTGTTGATATCAAGGACTGCTCTGCTCTCCTCAGTACATCTCATGCAGGATAAGCCACACAGTTAATACTCACCTTCCACAAGGATTTAAAGTGGGGCAAATAAATACTGCCTTTCTGTGGCTGGGAGGGGAGGGACACTTAATCGCCAGCTCTGGCCAAAAAAGAGGGGATTATAAGATTCTCCAAGAAAATCCAATTGTAGTTTCTATTTTGCCATTAACAAAATGAACAAGATTCTCTTGCATTCTTTTAATAAACAATTTTAAAGTATTTGACAGTTTTAGAACCTTCGAAATTTGCCAAATATGCTCTGCTTTTCTTGGTGGTGTTTGTTATCTTTCAAATGTGTTTGGAAAAAAACCCCAACGTACTGGACAGATTTGACAGTAAGATGGAAGCCCTTCCTAAATACATTTTGCATTCTGTTTAAGGTAATCCTTACTTAATAGTTTTAGGTTAGGTTTTGAATAGAAAATACTCATTAACAAATGTTGGAATATCAAGACCTTGATTTATAAAAGCACCTCTTCAGGATTAGTCTGATGTTTTTAAAGGAAGGGCATAATTGCTACTTTGAGATATTTGTGTTACTCAGATGACACCATACTTTCAAACACTTGTCAAAAAGGCAAATCCCGAAAAGACCAGTGAAAAGCAAACAGTTGAAATATTAACTACACAAAACACGTATACCCCTTAGCCATTAATTTTCCTTTTTAGTTCAGTGTCCACCGAAGGAGAAATTTACTGAGGTCAAAGCAAGGCTCTTTTGCCGTTAAGAAGGAGGGAGTGGGGGAGGGGGAAAAGGGAAGAGGGAGGGACACGCGACGAACGTAAAACAAACTGGTGGCATTCAGTCAAGAAGGCAGGTAACGCTCCGGAAGCGGGTGAGTTGTACAAGTCAGCTGGGCGCTCCAAAGCTTTCCAGAGCCAGGCCGTTTCGTGCTTCTTTGCTTTTTCCTTTAAACCTGGCCCTGTGTTGGAGCAGTGCAGCATGAGGGGGATTTTTCGATGTTGGGAAGTGGCAGGTAGGAAAGGAAATCTGACCTGCCCCAAAAGGCAGCAATTAAAGTCTTAACCACGACCCATCTGTCGTGGGACGCCCCCCACCCCCAACTCCGCCTTTCCCCTAGCAAAGCCGTCCCGCGCTCTTTGTCTGAGCGGGGAAGAAGAGGAGACAGGTTCTGAGGCCCCAACAGCAAAAGGAAGGAAAATTTCCAGCGTGTGCGCACCCTGGGTGACCGAGCCCGGGCCAAGAACCGCTCCGAAGTGGTGTGGCGCGTCTGCCTGGACTGGCTTTAGTGCCCTACGCGCGCCTCAGTCGGCACTTCCGTACCACTGCTTTTGTCCTCCTAGCCCGAAGCCGCCCCAAGACCTGAAATGAGGCACTTCCCTGGCCTACTGGTTAAGGCCAGTCGCATCCAGACCTTTCTCCCCATTTAGCCCTTTGGCTGCCTTCAACTTCCAATAGGACTCACGCCTCCTCCCCCACATCCTTAGCAACTGAGTTTCTCCACCACCCTCCCAGCTGCCCTGCTTTGCCGCTGGGCATCAAGGCGCCTTCCCTGCCCAGGCTCTGGGCGGTTTCCACCCCTCTGCGTTCGCCCGGCGGGGGCGGGGCAGACCCTCACGAAAAGCCTGTGTGAGTGGCCTGCGCTGAGCAACGGGGTAGGGAGGAGGGATTATTTTGAGGTTAATTTCCTCCGCTTGGGGTCCAACTTCGCATTTTGGGGTGGCATTCCTCAGGGGCTCAGCAATCCCAGGGCTTCTAGCCTGCTTGCTTCCAGCCCCCCACTGCCGACCTTTTCCAGGGCTCTTGCGAGAAGACACCCACAGCCACCCGATGTCTGGCACCCGTCACCACCTGTTCTACACGCACTCACTGAGGGTAACTCACCAGGTAGATGGCACTCTGGGCTGCTGCGGACGACCACTCACCGGGGCGTGCAGGCCGCCAGGTTCTGAGCGGGCACCTCTGCGCTCTTCCTCCACTTCCTGGCTCGAGCTCCCGGCCTCCGACTCCTCGCTGCGCAGCCGCTAGTCCCGGGGCTAAGCTCTGCACGTTCGCAGGCTTGCAAAGGGGAGCAACGAGGAGCGTGAGCGCCGCTGTTCTCGGCGCTCTCCGGGCCGCGCCCGTCTAGGCGGCGAGACCCCGCGCAACCCGAGGAGCAGCCAACGGAGTCTTCCCGGAACACTCCTAACGCTCTACCACTCCTCCCGGAGAGTTTTTACCGGGGCGCCAGATCCCGGAGCGCCTGCATAAGGGGGCGTTGCAGGGGCTAGGTCTCCGCGCGCTCGCGCGCCCGCAGGTCGCGGCGCTCGCCGCCTCGCGGTGCACACACATCCTGGCTGCGTCCCGCGCTGCTGTAAGAAGGAGTGCGGACTCCCGCAGTACCGACGTGGGGGGTTGGGGGTGGAATCACTAAGTTGTTTCCCTTCTCAGCTCAACTTTCAGTATTTAAAATGCTCCGACAGAGCTCTGAGAGCAGGTACTTAAATACTTTTTCCGGACTCTCAGTGGGGGTACAAGAGCGCGCGCGTGTGTGTCTGTGTATATCAGGGGTGGGGGACCTGTAGTAGTAGCCGAGGCTTCTTTTGGTGTGACACCGCTTATTCCTTGCAACTCCTTCTCAACTTTGTGGCTGGAGTGCGTCTTTCCCAAGCTTATGTCACGACATCGCATTTACAAAACCACAAACACATAACAAGCCTCCCAAGGCCTTTAATACTCAGGGACGTTTTGTGAGGCCAGTTACCTGCTGGCGTCTTCCAAGTGGTCCAGACTCGGTTCGGGCCGCAGAGACTCTGGGATGCGGGATTCCTGAGCCCCACGCCCTAGAGGAGCCCTAGAAAAAGGGCTGCGGAGGAGGCGGCGCGGCTTTGACCCGGGCCCAGTGTCTGCCCGGCGGAACCGTGCAGGGAAAGCTCGGATTTCGCTGCGGTCGGCTTCCTGGCCGTGGCTTTCTGGAGCCTGGCGTTTCATAAATATAGCCTGGCGTTTGCCCCTGAATTAGACTCTGTTTCCTTATTTAGCCCTTGCACAATGATTTTAGATGATGTCACTTAGAGCTAAACGAGAAAATTGATCTCAGATTTGCTTGGCCTTTAAAGCCTGGTTAAGCAGATTGAGAATTAAAAAGACAGAGGAAAAAGCAAAGGGGCGGGGGAGGATGGCGAGGTGTGCGCCCGAAAGACTGTGAGCAGAGGGGAGGGCGTGCCGCTCTGCGAAGAGCGCCCCCGCCTCTTCTGGGCGGGGGAACTTCACTCGCCAATGAAAAGTAGTCACTGACTGCAGAGGGAAAAAAAAAGTTTTCCTGTTGACTGTTGGAAGCGAATTGAGCAATTATCTAGTTTACCTTCTCCTCTTGGAAGTTAACGATTGGCGAGATCTTGGCTGCGTTATTGACACAACACTTTCTATTGATAGAAATAAGTAGTGATTGTCCTCGAGTCATTGGTGCGCCAAGAACTCTGCGATGGGCTGGCAGGAGTCCATTGGGCTGGGCAGGCAGGTTCGGCTGGTGATGCTGGGGAGGAGGAGGAGGAGGCTGCTGGTGGTGATGGTGCCCGTCCTCCTCTCCGCAGGTCTGTGACAAGCAGGGAACAAGGACGACGGCGCAGCCTGGCCCCGGCTGACGGACGCTGGCGACTCAGTCATGGACAGTACCTGCCACAACGCGACTGCCAAAATGTTAGCTACTGCTCCGGCCCGGGGCAACATGATGAGCACCTCCAAACCCTTGGCTTTCTCCATCGAACGAATCATGGCGCGCACCCCCGAGCCCAAGGCCCTGCCGGTCCCCCACTTCCTGCAGGGAGCCGTGCCCAAGGGGGACCCCAAGCACTCCCTGCATCTTAACTCGTCGATCCCCTGCATGATCCCTTTCGTGCCTGTGACGTACGACACGAGCTCCAAGGCAGGAATGACTGGCTCGGAGCCGCGGAAGGCGAGTCTGGAGGCTCCGGCGGCCCCGACCGCGGCGGCCGCAGCGCCCGCGTTCAGCTGCAGCGACCTGCTCAACTGCGCGCTCAGTCTCAAGGGCGACCTGGCCCGCGACGCGCTGCCGCTGCAGCAGTACAAGCTGGTAAGGCCGCGTGTGGTCAACCATTCTTCCTTCCACGCCATGGGAGCCCTGTGCTACCTGAATCGAGGTGACGGCCCCTGCCACCCGGCGGCCGGCGTTAACATCCACCCGGTGGCCTCCTACTTCCTCAGTTCCCCTCTGCACCCTCAGCCAAAAACGTATTTAGCTGAAAGGAATAAACTGGTGGTCCCGGCGGTGGAGAAGTACCCCTCGGGAGTAGCTTTCAAAGACTTGTCCCAGGCTCAACTGCAGCATTATATGAAAGAAAGCGCCCAGCTTCTGTCGGAAAAAATCGCATTCAAAACCTCTGACTTCAGCCGAGGCTCTCCTAATACCAAGCCCAAGGTTTTCACTTGCGAAGTGTGTGGAAAGGCAAGTACTATGTAGAAGGGAGGTCTCCCTCCCTTCCTCTCACCCTTCCTTCCTTCCTGCCTGCCTGCCTGCCTGCCTCCCTCTTTCCTTCCCTACTTTCAAATTTCATTTTATTTTGCTATTATTTGTGTGCATTTGCTATAAGGTTATTTCCTTACCACCCCCCTCCCCGCACCGGGTTTGATCTCAAAGTGCTTGTTGGGCTAACCTGTTCTCCCTGTGTTTAACTTTAAGGTCTTTAACGCACACTATAACTTAACTCGTCACATGCCAGTGCACACAGGAGCTAGACCCTTCGTTTGCAAAGTGTGTGGAAAGGGCTTCCGGCAAGCCAGCACCCTGTGCAGGCACAAGATCATTCACACCCAGGTGTGTGTTTGTCTGTCTCAATTTCACCTGATTTACTTCCAAACGGTTTGTAGAAAAATAGCGCTAAACTCTTACTCTTCAGCGTAAGTTTGAAATGTGCTAGCTGGACAGGGGGAAATGCCATGTTCTTGCCTTTGTTCTGCTTAAAAGCATGAGAGACAGAATTACTGTGTTTTTGAGTTTGCAGGACTCCCCTTAATAACAAAATACCCTAACTTCCCACTTTTCTTCCCTTTCTCATAGGAAAAACCTCACAAATGTAACCAGTGTGGCAAAGCATTTAATAGAAGTTCCACTTTAAACACACATACCCGAATACACGCAGGCTACAAACCGTTTGTGTGTGAATTCTGTGGCAAAGGATTTCATCAAAAAGGTATAGAACCCAGGAGGTGTTGCCTTTCATGGTAGTCTTACTGAAAGTTCTAATCTTTTCCAGGTATTTTAGGAAAAAACAAACAAACGATTTTTTAAAGTGCAGCTAGTTACTGGACATATGTTGACATTCCAACCTCCTACCGGTGCGTCTGATAAGTATTAGAGAAAGACATGGTTTATATACTGAGGGGGTATTTCCCAACTGCTTGTTCTAGTTTTATAAAATTGGATTGATAAATGTGTTTTCAAGTGTGGAGGGAACAGCCTCATTGTTGGTATTTACAAATAAACTTGGGGGAGAGAAGTGTAGGCACTGAGCGCAGTCCTGCACCTGCTCTCCGAGCTCTCCCAGCTCTTCCACTTGCTTTCCAGTAGTCCACTCCTCTCTTTTCAAGCTCTCTTTTCAGATCCACGTCCCTGTCATTTGTCTGTTTCAGGGAATTACAAAAACCACAAGTTGACCCACAGTGGGGAGAAGCAGTTCAAGTGCAATATCTGCAACAAGGCTTTCCACCAGGTTTACAATCTCACCTTCCACATGCACACTCACAACGACAAGAAGCCCTTCACCTGTCCCACGTGTGGCAAGGGCTTCTGCAGGAACTTTGACCTCAAAAAGCACGTTCGCAAGCTGCACGACAGCAGTCTGGGGCTGGCCCGCACGTCTGCTGGGGAGCCCGGCATGGACCCGTCGCCCCCTCTTCAGCAGATGCCACCTGCGACCTTGCCGCCTCCGCCACCCCCACTGCCACCCCCTGGGCCCCTGCAGCCCGGGCTCCACCCGGCCCATCAGTGATCAAGGCCAAAGTCCCTTCCCAGCCCCTTTCGGGTCCCCACTACTGAGGCAACGGGGGAATAGAGCTGGGTCCTGCAGATCCAAGCTTGTCTCCAGACCCCAGGGCATATTGGGCCCCATATGTTAGAGCTGATCAGAAGCCTCTGCATTTCCCAGCCTTTCGCCTCTTGCATGCACCTGCTAAATGGTTTTGTGTATTATATCCTATATAGGCACTAACAATTATGAGAAAATTTGGGGTTTTGTTTCTGATTTTTTTTTTTAATTTGGAAAGACTTCCTCTTGGGTGGAGAGATGGTGTTTGTTTTGTTTTGTTTTTAAAAACAAAATTCTGCTGTATTTATTGAGGTCTGTATTATCCTACCCGGGAATGTTGCACCATTTTAATTTTATTATTGTATATATTTCCACTGTGTTATTCTGCTATCTCATGATGCCTGCCGATCGTTTACTATCATTTCCTCTTTCCCTGAGGTAACGAGACACTGTGTGTATGTTATATATACACGCATAGATGTGTGTGCCTGTAAAGCACGTTCCACATTCGTGATCACATACACACACATACACATTAGAGAAAGGTGGTTCACTATGGATGAATTTGAATTTCGGTTTTGATTCTTGCACGTGGAAATTGATTCATTGACTGTTGGAAATAAATACTTGGAACATGCTTATTTAATCAACAAACTTCAAGGTTCTGTTCATATTATTCAGCTAGATATCACTATTCTGACAACCTCATCCTTCCATATTCTTTAAAAGCCCAACCCTGGGTTAATATCACCTAATGTTTAATCTGAAAAATTCACCAAGAACAAACGATAGTCTCTCTAAACAGTTATAACTTTGGTAAAGTAATGAAATTTGACAAAGTTCAGAGACAGAAGATGTGGAGTTTTCCAACAGAAACATGTCTTTGTCCGGGGCCATCTGATACGTTTGTAGCGCTCAGTTAAATGGAAACAACATATCTAGGAGAGGTGTGTAATATACCAATCATGCTTTAGGACAATACCATCCAGAAGGGTATCTGTTGTTTGCATCCTGAAGGCACATACTGATTTGTACACAGCTGGCAAAAAGAGCCTCTGTGTTTTTATGTGTGTGTATATGTTTATAGACGAATATACTTCCATTCAAGGAGGAAACATGGATGAAAACCAAAGTGTGGCGGGTGCCAGGTCCTTGAAATGCTTCAAGTGTTAATCAGCAGCTCCGCTGTGAGCTCGGGCTCTGGTGTTTTCTAACTGCAAGTCTCTCCTGTTTTCTTGCCAAAACAGTGAAACAACTGCTAAAGACTTTAATTAAGAGGGGTAATTAGTTCAGATTTATCAAAGCCGGGTTGTTATACTATTAGCTGCTCAGTAGAAGCTGCCAGACAAACTCGCAGCGCAGCCATCCCACAGCAGCGGGACCACATCCGGGGAGAGCTGCTGGAGAAAGCGGGCCGCAGGGGTCCCCGCCTCGCCACCGCGGTCCCCGCACCCCTGCCAGCCCGCTGGGTGCGTCTCGGCCCCTCCCTCGGCCCGGCGCTCCCGGCAGGCTTGGCTGCCGCGGACAATTCACCGCAGTTCCACACGGCGGGCGCAGGCTGCAGAGAACCCGAGACTTCCTTCCTGCGCCTGGGGCAGAGCAGCGTCGCCAACTCTTGGAGCGCCCCGACAGATGCAGGAGAGAGGCGCGGGGAACGAGTCTAAAATTTGCTGTCCCGCCTCGCTATTGCTCGTCTCGCGGCGCTCCGGGAAATGGTGGCGCCATCAGCCAAAGGCGGGACGAAGGACGAAGATGGGCAGGGGGCACCGCAGGGGCACGGCGGCGATTTCCTTGGGAATCAGAATCCGCATTCAAGGCAGGGAAAGACTGACGCGGGGCGCTGTGAGCCCCCGGCCTGAGGGGCTCCTCAGCGGCCCAAAGGGCAGGGAGGCCACCTCCCCGGAGAGGACCGAGGGCGAGGGGGTGAGCGGCCCCCGCTGGAGATCCACGCCATGTGTAATCGGGGCCCCTTTCGGGTTGGGGAAGCCCAAGACGCGGGGTGCGGAGTTGCAGCGGAGTGTTCGGAGAACAGGGAATTACTGATTCCACGCGCCGACGTGGGGTCTAACCGCCCCCGGCTCTTACCCCAGGACGCACACCCCTCGCCATCCCATCGCCCTCGCGCACTGGGCCTTCTAAGGCCAGGCCCAACGATCGAATCCCCACGTTTCTCTTTTCTTAACATCCCCACACCCCATCTTATCCTTTGCTGCAACCAGATCCATGTTAGATTTGACTCAGAAAGAGAGGGAGACTTTGGAATTCCATAGTTGGGTGGATTCTGAATCGACGCGGCTGGCGGAAGTGCGGCGTCTCCCTGAATATCGCCGCTGATTGAAAACTCTCGTCCCGGGCGCTGGCTACGTCCCCTCCCAGCTGCCCACGCCACAGAGGGAGTTTCTGGAAATGTCGTAGTTGATGGGTAACCACCTTTTGGAGGTGGCTTGAGCGGATCTTGAAAGCATCTGTTCTCATTGAGTAAACATAATGAGGTCAGGGGTCATTTTAAAGGGCAGAAAATGGCCTTTGCTTTGTGAACTTATCCTCAATAAGTATTTGAACTTATTCTCAAAACTCCAGGATGTAATTCTTGCACACTTTCAAGGTGACACGATTTTACTGGTGAAAAGCAAGTTGAACATTGTTGAGGAAAATTACTAAACCATAAAGTACTTACAGTGAGGAAGTGCTTGTATGTGGTATTCCCACCTTTTAACCCATGCTAGTGTGCTTGGACTTAATATTGAAAAAAAGAAGTCTTCTATGGAAAGATAGAATTGGTTTGGGGGTGTGTGTGTTGGGGGGAGAGGTGGAATGAATGAAAGAGAGAGAGAGGGAGAGACTGTGTGCGTGTGCGCGCGCGCACTGGCGCGCGCGTTCTGCGGGGGGGGGGGTCTGTTACTGTAAACCGGAATGACTGTATAGGTCTAATTTGGGATGGTACAATAGTTCCAGAGAAGGCAGGCAAAAGGAAACGGTTGTCTGTCTGCTTAGAGGTTTGAGTAGCTTGAAGTGGTGGTGATTAAGTAGGAGAAGCCAGAAGGAAATTCTCTAAAATAAGCACTCAAGAGAACTACTTGTCAGGAGGCAAATTATCGACGAACTTTGGTTTATGACAAAGCTGTTAGAGCCTACTAAACATCAAGGAGAATCTCCTTAAAGATAGTATGAATTTAGAGATTAAGTGGGGGGTGGGCAGATAAAAACTGATGAAGAGGAATACTTAGCTAATAGTCAATGGAAGACCTTACAATTCTGCCCCCTCCAACAAATATTAAAAGGTGCTTTTTTCCCCCTTAATTGTCCAACCTGTATGTGTGTGTCTGTATGTGCTTACATAAATGTTTATGTTCATTCATGAAACAGGTACCATAAAAGTATGCATAGCAAATTGGCTCGTCCCAGTCTACCTCCTTTTTACCAGCAAACTTACTCATGTTTAACAAGGAAGAGTGGCCAACATTCAGATTATGTGCAGAGGAAAATGGCTTATCTTCAGCTCTCTCTGTTGAAATTAACTTTTGGTACAGAGAAAGATGGACCATATGTCTTCAAGGACCAATTTTAGAAAGTTACTTATCTGAAGCTTTATGTTTTGGTCAGTTTTGGAAATCAGAATATAGTCCAGAACTAATAATGTAAGTAGTTAATTTCTACCAATTTTAACACAATGCAAATCCTGATTTCCAAATATCTCTTCCCAAAGGATTTAATTTGTTCAAACTCAAAATTTTAGTTTGAGAACAAGTTATTGTGCAGGATTAGAACTAAGGTGTCAATTTTTTCCAGTAGTAAATGAAAGCATTATTTAGGGGCTTCATCAAAGGAGTTACTTGTTAGTGAAGTTTGAAGGTTTATGAGTTTTTTTTATAGGGCTTTGCTCCTTTATGAATGTGGAAGAAATGAATCCAAAAGTGTAATGGAGTTATGATTCCCAGAATCTGTGCACCATTTGATAGACGCCTCTTTTCTTAGTGGTAGTTAGCAGTGTCAGAAATCATAATTTTGTTAGAATTGGTGACAACTCAAAGCATTGACTAAATTATAACTGTAATGGGTATGTTTTGTCTTTGTAAAGTATTCATCCTCAAATAGACAATATAAAACATAAATTATGTCAAATTCAAAATTGGGGAAGAAACAAAAATGTTTGTAAGCCTTTGTAGATTTTTGTTACACTTCAAGTTTATGGTTTTAACGAATCATGACTTACTCTGTTACCAAACAGTGCAGATTTAAAAGCCTGAAAATTAAAGACAATCCTAAATTTCAGTGGGTAAGAATATGAAGTTGTTGACTTGTCCTGAAAAAGATTTTGAACAAGATAAAACATTGCTTTTTTGCTGTTTTTGCCAAACCACAGATTACTTTCACACAAGAAATTATATACTTCCATTAGGTTAATTAAAAACCAAAAAATAAACCATATTTGTAAGTAGAAGGTACCTTATTATGAATTTCATTGTTTCTAGAAATCAATGCATATGTTCATTCCAGCTCCAGGGCATACTAACTAAAAACAAATATTGTAAAGATATATTAATCAACACACTGGTCATTTGTGTACTCTTCACGCTGAAGCAATTGCCAGTTCAAGCCACGGTAGGTTATCTTACTCCAGGCAATAGACAAGAGGAGGAAGCCTGGTGTTTAAATGACCTTGACAGGAAAATTGGCCTCTGTTATTATATTTTTCTGCTTGTATTGTGACATGTTGCTCATAATGAACTTTAAGCAAAAGTCAGAATCCGTCATGCACTTGAATGGGCACAAAGTTATTACAAATACCCATGTATATTGTCTGTTCAAGTTTGAGGTGACATTGGTATCAAATGAAATCATATTGCTATTGGTCTTATAGAGATCAAGTTACTAAATAAAGATGAAATAAATTTCTGTCAATACAAGTCTCCAGGGCTAATCTTTTGCTGTCAAACAAACAAATGTTGCTCATGGGCACAAAGGTGGGAGTGGGGAGAGAAAACATCACGTATCAGTTCCTAAGTGGAACTAGAAATCTATCACGAAAGGAAGAACAGACCTTCAGTTTGATTTAACTCTGTCCTTCTTGATAACAATAATATAGACATTTTGCGTGTAAACAATCTAAAAGTTCAGACCCCCCTGATGGAGATCCCTCAAATCACAGTAACAAATTTGGTGATGTCTTTTGATAACCCACCATAGAAATGTAATTTTTCAGTTAAATGTGAACCAAATCTGGAGTAGGTGAGACATTCCACAAATGTCTTTTTTTTTTTTTACACAAATCTCTGAATAAGATTTGCATCTTTAAAATTTCAGCAAAAATGAGAGTTTGGAACAAACCTCTATAGGACAAGGAACCCAATTTCTTTGATGAATAATAGGAAGGGGGAGATGGAGAGGAAGAGGAAGAAGAGAAAGGGGAGGAAGAAGGGCAGGGCAAAAGGAGGAGGGGGAGACCAGGACAGGGAGAACAAGAAAACCTATCATTTGAAAGAGATTTTAAAAACAGAATAACTGGGGTGCCTGGGTGGCTCAGTCTGTTAAGCGTTCAATTCTGGATTTCAGCTCAGGTCATGATCTCTGGGTGGTGAGATCCAGCCCCGCACAGGGCTCCCCACTGGGCATGGAGCCTGCTTAAGATTCTCTCTTCTCTCACCCTGCCCCCGCCCTCCCTAAAAAAAAAAATTAAAATAAAATAAAAACAGAATAACCAATTGCTATGTATGACTCTCATTTCAATCCCAAATCAATCAAATGAACTGTAAAAATAAAAGTCACTTATGACGCCTGAGACTACTGGAAATTTGAACACTGGATGTTTAATGAAATTAAGGAATTATGTTGACTTTTTAAGATGTGAAAAGAGTATTTTGGTTTTGTTTAAAAATAGTTTTTTAGAGCTATGTATTCAATTATGTAAGGGTGAAATGATAATATGTCTGGGACTTGCTTAAAAATAATATAGGAGAAGGGAGGTGAATTTAGGTACAGATCAATAAGATTGGCCATAAACTGAAGGGGGAGGGGCAGAGGGAAAGAATCTCAAGCAGACTCCTGGCTGAGCACAGAGCCCTATTCGGGGCTCGATCTCACAACCCTGAGATCATGACCCTGAGATCATGACTTGAGCAGAAATCAAGAGTTGGGTGCTTAACCAACTGAGCTACCCAGGTGCCCCAATATGCAGGAGTGTATTGAAAGGCGATACATAAAAGGGAAACTATCTCAGCATTGTACAGTCACTCTGAGTCCCAAGAAAACCAGAACTAAAACTCATTATTCATTTATCATTTCATTGATTCATTCAAAGTGCAAGGGGCACCAGCTTACATATGCAATAGGACATAAGACTCATATTATTTTATCTTCCTGGAATTTGTATTCTAGCAGGGGAAACAGAAGTCAACCATGATTTTAAGTTGTTTATGTGTGAACAGAGTGCTATGTGTTCAGATAACAAGAGTAATCTTTGGAGTAGCCTGAGATCTAGTGTTCTATTTCTTTTCATTCACTTAGAGCTATAGTTTCAATTAGGGGGCAATTTTCTCCCAGAGGGCATTTGGCAATGTCTGGGGACACTGCAGTTTCTGCAACTGTGAAGGGAGTACAACCGAGGAGAAGCCACAGATGCCACTGAACATCCTAAAAATGCATGAGACATTTCCCTACAACAAAAAATTATCTGGTCCAAGATGCCAATAGTGCCAAGATTGAGAAAACTGATCTTAGAGGCTCTAATTCCTCAGATTAGGTTTTGATGGGGTCAATTCAGTGTCTTTATTTGACCTATTCATTTGGGTACCAATTCATGCTCCATGACATTGTGGCCCAGAGTACCAGTTTTTCTCCTGCAGTGTCCAATATGCTATTAAGCCCATTCAGTGAATATTTTATTTCGGGTATTATATATTTCAATTCTAGAATATCCATTTATTCTTCTTTTATAGTATCCTGTTCTTTTCTACTGAGATTTCCCATCTATTTGCTCATTATGCCTAATATTTTCCTTTGAATTATTGAAGACTTTTATAATAGTTGTTTCAGAGTCCTTTCCTGCTAATGCCAACATCTCTGTCATCTTGGGATATGTTTCTATAGCTTATTCTCCAAATCATATGTCACATTTTTTTGCTTCTTTCAATGTGTATTAATTTTTTATTGTATGCTAGATGTGTAATACAAGTAACTATATTATTAATTTTTATATCCTTTAAATAGTGATGAGTATTTTTTTTTTACTATTTTTTTTTTATTCTTATGTTAATCCCCATACATTACATCATTAGTTTTAGATGAAGTGTTCCATGATTCATTGTTTGTGCATAACACCCAGTGCTCCATGCAGAACGTGCCCTCCTCAATACCCACCACCAGGCTAACCCATCCTCCCACCCCCCTCTCCTCTAGAACCCTGTTTGTTTTTCAGAGTCCATCGTCTCTCATGGTTCGTCTACCCCTCCGATTTCCCCCGCTTCATTCTTCCCCTCCCGCTACCTTCTTCTTCTTCTTCTTTTTTGTTTCTTAACATATATTGCATTATTTGTTTCAGAGGTACAGATCTGAGATTCAACAGTCTTGCACAATTCACAGCGCTTACCAGAGCACATACCCTCCCCAGTGTCTATCACCCAGTCACCCCATCCTTCCCACCCCACCCCCCACTCCAGCAACCCTCAGTTTGTTTCCTGAGATTAAGAATTCCTCATATCAGTGAGATCATATGATACATGTCTTTCTCTGTTTGACTTATTTCACTCAACATAATACCCTCCAGTTCCATCCACGTCATTGCAAATGGCAAGATCTCATTCCTTTTGATGGCTGCATAATATTCCATTGTATATATAGGGAAGAGACATATCTTAGAGAATAAAAGAAAATAGAATTCTAGAACAAAAAGGTTACCATTCTACTTTGAGTCTCAGAGTTGATCTTCAGAATCTATGGTGAGACAAGTCTTAAAATATAGGCTTTTTCAAGAAACAAATGACTTTTCTTTTTTTTTTTTTAAAGATTTTATTTATTTATTTGAGAGAGAGAGAATGAGAGAGAGAGAACACATGAGAGGGGATAGGGTCAGAGGACGAAGCAGACTCCCTGCCAAGCAGGGAGCCTGATGCGGGACTCGATCCAGGGACTCCAGGATCATGACCTGAGCCGAAGGCAGTCGCTTAACCAACTGAGCCACCCAGGCGCCCCACAAATGACTTTTCTTAGTTTCAAAATCCATATTTAGTCCTGGATATCTTGGGGGCAGTTTTAAATATTAATCTCAAACATATAAAAGATAAAGAATATAAGCATTTCTATAACAACTGTTGATCTTGGAGAATGATACTTGGATTATGAAACTTAATCAGGGGCTGTTCTTAATTATAGCTGTTGTCCATGGACTGTCTTCGGGAGTAAATTAACATGTACCTTGGGCTGGCATATTGCTATCTATCTACTGAATGCTCCTTTCTTCTGTAATGATGAGTAAAGACTGCCTGAAGCCATTTGTTTTCACTTGGAAAGGACAGCAGTATACTGTCTTACCTCTGAGCTATGTGATTTCTCATGCTCTCTGCACATCCTGAACTACTAGACACTTGAGTCTTACTATCACTCAGGAAATCATGTCAATCCATTGTATTGATTATATCACGTTGACTGGCTTTGTTGAGCAGGAAATTGCAAGTCTATAAGACTATTATAAAGAATGCCCTTTTGGGGGGGGCATTCTTTATAATAATTGACTGAGGGAAGAAAAGTATGAGCCTAGTATAAAGATTGCTCCACATGATATGCTGACACTAGTCAGAAGTGAAACCTGGAACATTATAATCCCAAATAGAGGACAAGTAAAGGAAATACTCCCTTGGGAAAGAACTTTTGAGTAATATATTTGATTATCCATTTGAAGGAGAGATGGAAAGAAGTATGGATATACATTTATTTTTAATCAGTAGCTAATTGTTTACCCAGATGGTCAAGGACTGAGAAGGAACATGATGGGAAAATTTATGAAAAGGAGATCTGGAAAACAGATATGTGAATGGCCCTTTCTGAGTGGTCCTACATCTGAGGATATTTCTGTCCTATATGATTGGGACAATCCACAACTGTGATGAAACGTCATTATTTTCAGGTAGACAAGATTACCTCTTTCCCCAGTGATCCCATACCTGCCCACTGGGCTCATAAACAAAGTGGCCTTGATGACAAGGGTGAAAGTTATGTATGGGCTCAATGGACTTCCCTGGCACTAAGACTGATGTGGCTTTCATGGATGAATGACATCCTTGCCAATAGAGGATCTAATGAAGAGCCTTTGGTATGGTATTACAGGACCAGCTGCCTACCTGGCAATATACTGATCACATTGGACTCCTTCCTCATGGAGGATAGCATGTTGTCTTTGCTGGAGTAGACATTTATCGTGTATAGGGATTTGTCTGTCTTGTTCCTAGTGTTTTTTGCCAGCACTTCCATCCATGGAAGATGGAGGATTTGGAGGATCCTCCATTTGGAGGATCCTCCAAATTCCTCATTTACCTTCATGCCACATGAATTTTTAAACTATTATAGTAAGAAAATGGAACCTGTGAATATACTGTGAGTTTACAGGAGGTATTTGCAATGAATAAAATGGGTAAACCATTCAACACACATAATTGACTAATACTATCCAACATATATAAAGAAACGTGTAAATTAAAAAGAAATGACAAAATAAAACTAATAGAAAAACAAGCAAAAACTTGACAAGGAATTGCAAAGGAGGAAACCAGAAGTGTTAATATATATGTGAAAAGATGCTTAATCTTCTTAGTAATCATCAAAATGCAAATTATCACCCCAGTGAGATCCAGTTTCATATTTAACCAACTGGACAAATTAAAATTTTTACAATAGCAAGAATAGTGAACACATACAGCATCCACAACATCTATATGCTCTCGATGGGAAAGGAACCCATAATAGTTTTAGAAATCACTTTAGAAGACGCATTGGCATTATTTAGCAAATTTGTCTATGCACTTTTCCTATCACCTTGAAATTCCTCCATTAGCTGTGAAACTTAGAGAACTTCTTGTACATGGTACCAGGGACATATAGGTACAAGGGTAGAAGTCTTCATAATTGCACTGTTATAATTATAAAAAGTTGAGAACAACTCAAATGTCTATTAACAGGAAAATACATAAATTGTGGTATGCTTGCATAATGTAATAGTATACAGCAGTGAAAATAAATGGATGACTACTATATGTAACAACATGGATAAATCTCAGGAACACAATTTGAGTAAATATGCAGGTTACTGAAGGATGCACACTATGTGAATCCATTAATAAAAAATTGTAAAATCATCTGTGGTAAAGCTACCAATAAAACCCAGAAATGAAGAACAAAAAAATTGGAATAACTCTTACCCATGAGCAGGAAATAAGCAAATGAGGTAGGATACACAGGAGGTGTCAATGCTAATAGTTATGGTCTTTTTGTTAAAATAGCCTATTATAGAGATGTTTGTTATGATGAATTCCTAATAGATTTTATACCTATTATTTTCTATCTGATTAACACTTAATAAATAAAGTTTAGGGCACCAGGTGGCTCATTCGGTTAAGTGACTGACTCTTGATGTCAGCTCAGGTCATGATCTCAGGGACCTGAGATTGAGTCCTGCGTCCAGCGTGGAGCCTGCTTAAGATTCTCTCTCTCCCTCTCCCTCTGTCTTTCCTTGGCCCATTCTCTCTCTCAAAAAAAAAAAAAAAAAATTTAGAAAAATGACTACATTTCGGAACCTCTAGGATACATCTAAATCAGAGGGAAATTCAAGGCCTTAAATATAGAATGTGGGTAGAATTATCTTCAGGGGCCCTGGGTGGCTCAGATGGTTAAGCGTCTGCCTTCGGCTCAGGTCATGATCTCCAGGTCCTGGATCGAGACTCATGTCTGGCTCCCAGCTCAGTGGGGAATCTGCTTCTCCCTCTCCCTCAGCCTCTCCCCCTGCTTGTGCGCTCTCTCTCTCTCTCAAAGGAATAAATAAATAAATAAATAAATAAATAAATAAATAAATAAATAAAAGAATTATCTTCAACATAGTTCTTTTTTTAAAGATTTTATTTTTTTATTTGAGAGAGAGAGCACAAAAAGGGGGAGTGGCAGGCAGAGGGAGAGGGAGAAGCAGGCTCCCTGCTGATAAGGGAGCCCAACCTGGGACCAGATCCCAGGACTCTGGGATCATGACCCAAGCCGAAGGCAGACGCTCAACTGACTGAGTCACTCAGGCACCCCAAGATAGTTATTTTTTAGGTTTTATTTAAGCAATCTCTATACCAAACATGGGGGTCAAACTCAGGACCCCAAGATCAAGAGTCACAAGCTCCTCTGACTTAGCCAGCCAGGTGCCCCTTCAAGAGAGTTTTTAACCAGCTAAATAAAACAAAACCAAACCAAAGTTTTACAGTTATTATTGTGAGAGAAAAATAAATGTCTTCTACTTGTACATGAACATAATATTCCTGGGAAGCTTCTCCCTCTCCCGCTCCCTCTGCTTGTGTTCCCTCTCTCACTGTGTCTCTCTCTGTCAAATAAATAAAATCTTAAGAAAAGGAAGGAAGGAAGGAAGGAAGGAAGGAAGGAAGAAAGAGAAAGAAAGAAAGGCAGAAAGAGAAAGAAAGAAAGGAAGAAAGAGAAAGAAAGAAAGGAAGGAAGAAAGAAGAAAGGAAGTAATGAAGAAAGGAAAGAGAAAGAAAAGGAAAGAAAGAAAAGGAAAGAAAGAAAAGGAAAGAAAGAAA